>NW_023276806.1:112473531-112773531 GCF_003668045.3 Cricetulus griseus
AAACTTGAAGAGAAAAATGACCACAGAATTTTCTGGAAGCAGCCTATGATGCTTGGTTACTGGACACCAAATCTGACCGCTTTGCCAGACTCAGCACTGAGCTGGAGACTGTCTTCTTTCTCCATCTCTATTTCTTTATATCCTAAGCACTTATTATACCAATTATACAGGCCGATCATTTGTTCAATCATTCATGCACAAGGATTGAGGGGCCTTTCCATACTGGTATTGTTTAAAGACAGCATTGAGCAGAACAGTAAGACCAGTCCTTACATCACACTGTGACATGGGGAAGTCACCTGAGGCTCTCCTGCCACAAACTTGAAGAGAAAAATGACCACAGAATTTTTGCCAACATTGTCAAGATGGATTCCTGCAGCTAAACGATAATATTCTTGTTCCACAGTGATACCTCACTGGATATTCCCAGATAGGTTGATTCAGAACTAATGAACCCAAGTTTCCATCCGCATCTCGAAAGTATTTTACACTAATACCTTTTTTTTTTAAATGAACCTTTCCCTAAATCCTTACATCTTCATTATTTTTACTATAGCTTCAACTAAAGTGCTAGCTAACGGTCCCAGTTTCTACTGAGATCCTGAACCAAAAATATTTGATGTTCTGAGATTATACAGTGATATGACTGTCATGACATGGACTGCAAGTAGACAGTATGCTACAGAAATGAGGGAGAGATAAACATGACTAAGAACCACCTCGGTCATGTGGGTCTCATACCCACTGTCATTTCACACACAGACCAGCTCACTTTCCTTTTCCCCAGCACAGAGGATTGCAACTTAGTTTGAGTCTTTCACAGAGTGACCTGATAGCATCTAGAGACATACCAAATATATATGGCTCAATACTCACTTTTCTGATGATGTAATGCTTCCTATTTATTGTTTTTGGTGGCAGGTTGCTTTTTTACTTTAGTTGGTGCACTTGTTTGGTAAAAACCGAACAACTCGCTGTTAAAGAAATTCCTTGAAAGCACTGCCTTCTAATTTTCAGAATGGCACTCAGTCTGCCCATGACTGAGCTGTTAGGTAAGGGAACACAGGTGGATGGAGTGAGGTCTACTTTGGGTTCCTGATCTGGCTTGTCAGAGGGGAAACAGGACATCTCCGCCTCCCCAGGCTGGAATGTGTGTTGGCTCAGAATTCCATTTTTGGGGAAGTCCACTGTCACAGTAGTGTAAATTCCTCAGTCACAGATTGACTCAGCATGTTCCTAAGCCACAGACATCTTAGGTGACAAACGCCAAACACACGTCATTTGCCCATTTGCTTTTCATAAACGACAGGGAAACCATGTATTTTCCCCACCTTGAGCACACATGAACCGGAAGAACACCATGCTTCCCTGCCAGTCTTGTTCTTAATCATGTTTCTGACAGCCAGTGTGCTCTGTATGGCATAAGCTTTTCATTGAAGTCTTCCTCCTCTTTCCTCCAGGGCATTCCTTTGAAAGGGAACAGTTATCTTGGAACTTTTTTTTTTTTTTCTAAATAGGCTCTTCCTGGCTCTCTTCTATCCAAAGAAATTTGTTTTATGCATTATCTCCTGGGATTACCAATGCTCTAATCACAATAACCCTGATGCTTATACATTCAATATTAGAGGTGATGACCGTCACTATGACACTTAAAAAGTATGATGCATAAGAAAGAATTTTTATTTTTTGGAATTCTTGTTAGTTATGTTATTGAAGGCTGAAAATTTTTACTGTGAATAATGCAGTTAGGCAGAGAGACTGAGTGGATAGGAAATATACAGAAATGGTAAGTGATAGGTAATTTTATATGATGTCAGCATACTATGACACTGGTCCCCAGGACTAGGAGGACTCTAGTCTCCTAGTGCCTTGGATTCAGAGTAACCAGAAGTGACCCTAGACAAGCTCACTAAGCTCTTTGGGCCTCTGGTTCTTCACTGTGTGTGTGTGTGTGTGTGTGTGTGTGTGTGTGTGTGTGTGTGTGTGTGTGTGTGTGTAGGCTCATGCCCATGAATGGAGGAATGTGCACATAGAGCTCACCCTACGCTCTTAGAGAATATGTACTGAGCACAGAGGCAGTCTGGCTTCAAAGATAGAAATTGATAAATACGGTGTTCAGGAACTAGTGAAATACAGCAGCAACCAAAACATGTGGGTACAAACAACTTTTGCCATGCTGCTTGTGACCACTAAGTGTGAAAGTGTCTGTCAGTAACCCATGATGTATGATGTAGAGGAGGCTTCAAGCCCCAGTGACACCATAACTTGGCCTTGTGTGGTTAGCCAGAACAGGCAACTCTACGGTTCTGGGTAGGCCTCTGTAAATGGGCAAAATGAATCACTCTATGACTTTTTTTTCATAGCAAGTAACCCTCAGAATTAAATCTTACACTGGACTTGGTGTCCAAAGGTAGAAGAGATTTTGCTGTGATTTGAGCTTGGGTAGAAGGAGGCAGGTGAAGACCTCTGCTCATTATCTCTCTTGGTTCCTGCAGGCAGCCTCCAGAGCTCACCCAGGATAGCCATTCGCCTGTCATACACGTCCTGTCCATGCTGGTGAATTAATGTCTCCAAACTTGTCACCATCTAGAGTGGAGGGACTTCTTATCCTGTGTGTCTAGGGTACAGAGCACTTTCTCTTTCTCCTGTCTCGTGTCTGCTAGAATCTTTCAATGTGACTAAGTCCATTCTTCCATCTCACCTAGGTGCCCTCAGGACCTCCACAGCCTGTGCTCTTAGAGAACACCCTCAAAAGATGTTTACCATGTCCCTTCACAGGGTTGCCAGCTCCAGGGCTTTTCAATCCAATGTCTTTTTGCTATCCCTCCCCTGACCAATGAACTCTGGTGCAGGAAGTAGATATCCAGTAAAAACTTCAACTGTAGTAACTAATTTTTATATTTCAACTATGAATCCATGGGAGTATATACCTTTCATATAAGTGACTCTTTTGAATTATGTAAAACTTAGCAGATAAAGGAACAAAAACATGCTCTTACTTATCTCAAACAAAACTGTATGAAACTGTTTCCTCTCTGGTCCCTGCTGGACTTGTGAGTGACTGGCTGACAGCTTGGATGTGTGTCTGCAGTGGAGAAGCTGTGTAGCAGTTCACAGAGCAACTCAAGAGTTTTAAATAGAAGCTAGAAAAAGACAAGAAATGCTTCCTAAAGTAAAAAGGCTCCTTAACAGTTTCAGTAGCTACGATATTCCCACTCCATCTTACTTCTAGAGACTCACAGGCATCACTTCCTTGTTCTCCCCAACCAGTATCCATTGAGCAAACAATCTTTTTACTTTTCTCTTAAAAGACCATTAATTCAAGGTAGACAGAGGGAACCCTATATCTCAATCAAAGCCCTCTGTTCTCTGAAGAATACAGAGCTCAATTGATATTAATTTAAACAAACGTTTAAGGTAACTATTAGGACAAGATCTAATCCAACAGTGGAGATTCAAATGTGTCTTGGTTTCATGCTATGAGGATTTGAAGAAGAAACAAAGTAGGATGGAAAAATACAAGAAGAAAGACAGTCATACAGGAAGCCTGGAGGCAAGGTATGGGAGAGAACATCAGAGCTTCCCAGGCTTGTGTGTGTGTGTGTGTGTGTGTGTGTGTGTGTGTGTGTGTGTGTGTGTGTGTGTGTGAGAGAGAGAGAGAGAGAGAGAGAGAGAGAGGGGGGGGGCATGGTTGGCTACCTGCCATCATTTTATGATTCTCCTTGATTGCAGCTGGATTTCCTCAGCTGTTGGAATCATTATATATTATGGCCTAAATAGCAATTCTTCAATGTTGACTGGAACATTCACTGAATTAAAAATTGCTCTCTGAGCTGGGAATACAGCTCAGCAGTGCAGTGTGTGACATTTAGTACACATGAATCGAGGATACAAATCCAAGAATGTCAGGAGAAAACAGTTCTCTGAGTACAATCATCAGGGGGCTGGTTGGAGAGGTGGAGGACCAAAGAGTCTCCCATCGAAGTCTTGCCATTAAAGTTGCTGGCTGATGCACTCAGATGGCAGAAGTGGCAGGACAGCTTTTGCTAAATAAGTGACATGGAGTGTGGTATGGTGACCATGCCTCAATCCCAGCACTTAGGCATTTCCTTTCACAGATGCTACAATCAGACACCACTCTAGGAAAGGAAATGGGTCGTTCTTGAGACCAGACAGAGCAGGACATTAGTTCCTCAAGAAGCTCAGAGGCTAAGACACACTGTGTGTGTGTGTGTGTGTGTGTGTGTGTGTGTGTGTGTGTGTGTGTGTGTGTGTGTTCCATGTGGATCTTTGGGTTCTTTTTCTCCAGAAAGACATCTGTTTCCAGCCTCACTGATTTGTCATTAAACAAAGGCACATGCAACTAAGATCTAATGAGAGAGGTCCATGTGGCTTCTGAGGACAGTCCTCTGGACCCAGATTTTCAGCAGCAGCAGGAAGAAACTTCCAGAATATGTGTCAGTGATATATAAGAGACCTAACCCCAAAAAGTCCAGGCCTAGACTATCACTGATGTGCCCTTCTGAGGTCACCATGAGCAGAGAGGCTCGCCCAAGGAATACAACTGTACTTGAACTGTGGGGGCTCTGCTACCATGTCAACCACCAGACCCAAGTAACCTGGCCCCTCAGCAATAGGAACTAGAGGGTGTGGTGGCTAGAGTAGGCTTCCACTCCCCTGGAGATAACATTGAAGGGAACTGCTTCATTGGCCTACTTGGGATGATCCCAGGAGACCCTGGAATGGAAAGGGATGTCCTTGGATGAATACACATGATAGTGACGTAGACATTAGAATTGTACTCATAGTGAACTGACCTCCTTAGATTCACGTCACTTGCAGGTATACAACACACTTTTTACATACTTCCTATAAAAATGATCAAGTCCATGATGTGAACACATGCACAGAAATTGGGGTAAGGAGAGAAGAGAGGAAAGAGAATATAGGAAGAATAGAGTATGTATAGTTAGGACCACAGCAAATCCTGGTGGGCTACTTTAGATTTTTCTCCCTCTAGTAAAATAAGAATATTTCAGGGGTTACTCCAATATAGTTGTGAATTATAAACATTTCCTCAAATTATTCTCGTGAAAATGCCTCCAGGTGGACACAGGTCTACAGAAAGCTCAGGCCCACCTAGGACAAGGTATCTTCATGAATTCCTCATTGCACAGGGTCAACCCACGTCATAATAAGGTCAGATCATCCAACCCTCAGGAACCTCTTTCCCGAGTTGGGAAAGCAAAACACCCTGAGGATCAGTGTAAATGAATGTTGAAATGGAGTGTTTGACAACTAGTGGTCAGAGGAAGAGCTTGCAGACAGGGTGCAAAAGTTGGGTGCCAACAGCCCAATTCACACTGTCCATCTCTCTTGTTCTCTCTGGATGGAACTAGCCTGGCACATTCCCTTGGCCATATTTCTGCCCTGTTCTCTAAGCATAGGTTATCACAGCAAGTGCTTGAAATGAGGTTATGATCACTTCATATAGATGACTAAAGTTTTCCTCTTCTCTCTTTCAAGCTTTTACAACAACATCCAAGGAAATTTGCCACCTGACATCAAGGTTCTAAGCAGGCATAGGAGTGAAGACACTCTTGGCTGTGCAAGTGATACCCAGGCCAGGCTGCCCCAGCTTCTGCTGTGCCAAATCTCAGGTGCAGTTGGAACAGGCAAAAGGCTCTGGAATCTGAGAGATAAAAGAGCAGATGCAGCAACAGCAGAAGCCGGTTGATGAAACTGAAGACCATTCTCTCCCTACAAATATGAACAGCAAATTCTGCAAATGGAGGCTTGTGAATGTCAGAGAACACCCCAGCTAAGACCTCCAGTGAGGTCTATATTTACAGCTGCTTGGGAGGAGGAGGGGAAGAGGATGGTAAGTTCAAGGCCAACTTATGCTACCTAGTAAGTTCAAGGCTAACCTGAACTCAGCTAGCTAGGACAACTCAGCAAGATTATATCACAATTAAAAAAAATGGAACGGACATGGATATGGTTCTATGGACAATAGTGTTAATGCACAAGACTCTGGATTCAATCTCTAGAACTGAAGAAAAAAAAAAAAGGAAAAAACAAACAGAAAAAAAAAAAACCCAAACAGAAACCCGTGCTTTTGACCTGGATTTAAAATAGGCATAAGTGTGATACTTCAAACAAAATACAGTCATTATATAACATATATTTATGAAAATCACTGTACCATAACAAAAGTAAACAATAAAAACCACAGGCTTGGGGTGGGGGGAAACGGGATTAAAGAGTAACACTGAAAACTGAGACTGAAAGAGAGCTAGGAGCCTGATAAAAAAGATTGTAATACAATATAAAGGATTTAAGTGTATTAAACCATTATGAAACAGTACATGCTACAAGAATAATGTGCTTTATCTGGAAGAAGACAAACTTTTGCTCCCAGGTGCAGGCATTGGAAAGGGTGCCGCTGTGGTTTACTCTGGTTGTGTGGAAGTCTGTGAAGTGGAAGCCCTTGGTACCAAAGTAGATAGATGTGGCTCATCACATTAGAGCTGGAGCCTGAGGCTCCAGTGTGCTGGGCTCTGCTAGTGGTGTTTACTAGTCATCCAGTGTTTCTTACATACAAAAAGCGCACACAAGACAACACAACATTTATGCTGTATTCAACATATTCTCTGATATGCTCATTCCCTTGAGGTAAACTTTTACTTTTAAAGCAGGTGTTATAGCAGGCCTGGTGCTTCTGCACTATACAAATGACCACGAATTCACGAGTAAAAGCCAACTATGGTAGCCACACCTGTTAACTTGCTACTCAGGAGGTGTAATCAGGAGAATCAGAAGTTCAAAATTATTTTGGATCTATATGACAAGTCCAAGGACAGTCTGAGATATATGAGACCCTGTCTAAAAGTAAGCAGAATCAATGCCTAAGCATTTTACTTTCCCATTGCTTCCACAACAAATCCTTACATAGTCTATGACCCAATAAAAGGACACAGATGAAACAGAATGGATGCAAAAACAGGATCCATCCTTCTGTTGCATTCAAGAAACACACCTTAATATCAAGGATAGGTATAATATTAAAGATATCCCATGCTAATGGACCTAAGAAGCAAACTAGTGTAGCCGTTTTAATATATGAAGAAAATAGACTTCAAACCGAAACTAACCAAAAGATATGGGAAGGACTCTTTGTACTCATCAAAAGCAAAATCTACCAAGATGACATTGCAATTTTTAACATCTATGTCCCAAACACAAAGATGCCTAAGTTCATAAAAGAAACACTATTACAGCTTAAATCACATATAGACCTTCACACACTCATAGTGGGAGACTTCAATTCCCCATTCTCACCAGTAGAAAGGTCATCCAGACCAAAAAACAAAACAAAAGCAAGCAAGCAAACAACCCCCCCCCAAAAAAAACCATTACTAAACAGAGAAATGCTGGAGCTAATTGACATTATGAACCAAATGCACCTAACAGATATCTACAGAACATTCCACCCAAACAAAAGAGTATACCTTCTCAGTACCTCATGGAACAGTCTCCAAAATTGATCATGTACTCAGACACAAAGCAAGTCTCAACGGATACAAGAAGATTGAAATAACCCCTTGAATCCTATCTATCAATAAGAAAGCAAATAAGATTGTTAAACCCTTATCTAAATTAACTAAAAGGCAAAGAGGGGATATTCAAATTGACAAAATTAGAAATTAAAAGAGGGATATCACAACAGACACTGAGAAAATCCAGAGAATTATAAGGACATACTTTAATAACCTGTACTCCATCAATTGGAAAACCTAAAAGAAATGGATAATTTTCTCAATACATACCACTTACTAAAGTTAAACCACGATCTGATGAGCCATTTAAACAGACCTACAGGGCCTGGTGGAATAGAAGCAGTCTTTAAAAGCCCCGGGCTAGATGATTTTAGTATAGAATTCTATCAGAATTTCAAAGTAGAGTTAATGCACATACTCTTCAATTCATTCCACAAAATAGAAACAGAAGGAACATTACCCAGTTCATGTTATGAGGCCACAGTTACCCTGATACTAAAACCACATATAAAGATCAAACAAAGAAAGAGAATTATAGACCAATTTCCCTTATCAACATAGAAGCAAAAATTCTCAACAAAATACTTGCAAACTAATTTCAAGAACATATCAAAAAGGTCATTCACCATGATCAAATAGGCTTCATCCCAGAGTTGCAGGGATGGTTCAACATTTATAAATCAATAAATGAAATCCACCATATAAACAAACTGAAAGACAAAAGCCTTTGTCATCTTATTAGTTGCAGAAAAAGCCTTTGACAAAATCCAATATTCTTTCATGATACAAGTCTTGGCGAGACAGGGATACAACAAACATACCTAACATACTAAAGGGGGTTTACAGCAAGTCCATAGCCAACATCAACTTAAATAGAAAGCAACTCATGCAATTCCACTAAAATCAGGAACAAGATAAGGTTGTTTACTCTCTCCTTATCTGTTCAATATAGTACTTGAAGTTCTAGCTAGAGGAATAAGACAACAAAAGGAGATCAAGGGGATACAAATTGGAAAGGAAGAAGTATTGTTATTTTCAGATGATATATTAGTATATTTAAGTGACCCTAAATCTCCACTGGGAAACTTCTACAGCTGATAAGCAGCTTCAGCCAGGTAGATGCTACAAAATTAACTCACAGAAATCAAGTAGACCTTCTATATATATAAATGACAAATGGACTGAGAAAGAAATCAGGAAAACAACATCTTTCACAACAGCCTCAACTAATATGAAATATTTTGGGGGTAACTCTAACCAAGCAAGTGAAAGATTAATATGATAAAAACTTTAAGACACTGAAGAAAAATATTGAAGAAGGTATCAGTAGATAGAAAGATCTCCCATGCTCATGATCAGTAGGATTAACATAGTAAAAATAGTCCTCCTACTGAAAGCAGTCTACAGATTCTGTGCAATCTCCATCAAAATTCCAACACAATTATTTGTAGATCTTGAGAGGATAATATTCAGCTTCACATGGGAACACACACACACACACACACACACACACACACACACACACACACACACACACACCCCCACAGGATAGCTAAAACAATCCTGAATTAAAAAAAAAAAACGATGGTGGTATCACTATCCCCAATTTCAAGCTTTACTACAGAGCTGTAGTAATAAAAACCACTTGGTATTGGCATAAAAACAGACATGCCAGTCAGTGGAATTGAATTGAAGGACCAGACATACATCTACACACTTATGGAAACCAAATTTTTGATAAAGAAACAGGAAATATACAATGGAAAAAGCATCTTCAACAAATAGTGCTGGTCAAACTGGATGGCTACATTGAGAAGAATCCATATAAATCCATATTTATCACGCTGCACGAAATTCAACTCCAAATGGATCAAAGACATTGGCATAAAACCACATACACTGAACTTGATAGAAGAGAGAGTAGGAAGTAGGCTTGAAGTCACTAGCACAGGAGAAGACTTCCTGAACAGAACACAGATAGCACAGGCATCAACAATTAATAAATGGAACCTTGTGAAACTAACAGGCTTCTATGGGCAAAAGACGCCATCAATCAGACAAAGTAGCAGTCTACAGATGGGAAAATGTTTACCAACCCCATATCTGATAGAGGACTAATATCCAAAATGTATAAAGAACTCAAGAAACTATATCAAGAAAACATAACCCAATTAAAAATGGGCCACAGAAATAAACAGAGAATTCTCAAAAGAGGAAACTCAAATGGCCAAGAAATACTTCAAGAAATGTTCAGCACCCTTTCTCATCAGGGAAATGCAAATCAAACTGCCTTGAGATTTCACCTTACACTCATCAGAATGGCAAAGATCAATAAAACAAGTGACAGCTCATGCTCGTGAAGATATAGAGTAAGAAGATTACTCACCTGTTGCTGGTAAGTGTGCAAATTTATACAGCCACTATGGAAATCAGTGTGGCAGTTCCTCAGGAAGATGGGAATTGTTCTACCTCAAGATCTGGCTCTATCACTTTTCACCATATACCCAAAGGATGCTTCATTCTACCATAGAGATATTTGTTCGACCATTGCTCTCTATTCATAATAGCCAGAAACTGGAAATGACCTAGATGTCCCTTAGCAGATTAATCAAAAAAGAAAATGTGGTATGTTCATACAGTGGAATAGTAAAAGGAACAAAATCATAAAATTTACAAGTAAACAAATGGAACTAGAAAAGAAATGATCCTGAATGAGGTAACCCAGACCCAGAAAGACAAATACGGATGTATTCACTTATGTATGGATTTATCCGTTAAGTCAATGATAACTAAGTTACAATCCGTAGAAGAACAGACATTAGGTAGAGAGTAAGGGACTAGTGGAAGTCATATGACTTTCCTTAGGAAAGAAAAATAGAATAGATGCCTATGAATGGATGCAAGGTGCCTAGAACGGGAAGATCAAATGGGGAGGGACAGGAAAAAGGGGAGTGGGGGAGGGAATATGGGGAGAGACAGCTGAAATTAAGGGCTATTTGAGGGGTAGTATGGAAACCCAATAAAGTAGATGCTTCCTAAAATATATACATAGATGAAGGAAATATAAATGAAATGGCCAAATAATGAGATAGATAGAGCCCCAGCTAGATATCTCTTGTCACTAAATGAAACTTCTAGTATGGGGACTGGATTTCATCTATTTGAGTTGTTGGCTAAAAGGGTCCCATGAGAAGCCCCAAACAATCCAGGCTGTTGCTAAGACTATAGTTTGCTCTTCACAAACTGAAAGCAAGGCTCCATTGTGGAAGACAACACTTACATAACTCATTGAACATGGAGAAGTTGATCTGGCACCTGTATAGAAGCTTCACCCCTATGTGTTAGTGCCTGCGGTACAGGAAGGTACCTGCATACTACTAAAGGAGAAACAAACACCAACCCAACATGAACACTTTGCTATGCAATGGTGTCTTTCCTACAAGATATGCTAGTGCAATAGTGGCACCAATCTAATGGGAATAGCCAACCAATGTCTGATTTGACATAAGGCCCTCTCTAGGAGATGAAACCCATTCCTGATACTGCTTGGGTGATCAAGGACCTAGATAGCCCAGGTACCTGGAGTAAAACCAAATGCTACTATTCTGAAAACAAACAACCAAAAACACCTAACAATAAGATGACTCCCAATGACATTCTGCTATACTCATAGATCAGTGCCTGTTCAGTCATCATCAGAGAGGCTTATTCCTGCAGCAGAACAAATGTAGACATTTACAGTCAGACAGTAGCAGAGAATAAGAGACCTTAAAACAAAGCTTTAAATGGGATGTCTCCATCAGATCCTCTCCTGAGGGCTCAGGGAACCTCTCAGAAGAGGAGTTAGGAAGAATGTAAAAGCTAGAGGGGATGGAGGACAGGAGGCAACAGGGCCCCCTAAATTAACAGGGTATACACATATGAATTCAGAGGCTGAGGCAGCATGCACAGGGATTGCATGGGTCTGTACCACATGGAGGTTCTAGGGCTGAAAGGAGAAATGGACACATGCCCCCATCCCTAACCTAGAAGCTATGTCAAACTGATAACCACTTGCAAATGAAAACTTAGCCTTCTTCAAGGGAGTCTCACTGGGGAAATAAATTACTCTGAAGGGTTGACTGCATGCCCAGCAGTAGATGGCCAACAGAAAATGAACCCAGTGGCATCTTTGGAGGTTCCTTGTCCCATAATGTTGTGTCCCAGGCTTTTTTACTTTTAATTTTATCTTTTATTTTATTTATATCATATTATATTATTATTTTTCCTTCTCTTTTTACCCTAGAGGTCCTTTGTGTATATATTATGATTTCTAGTTTAGTGTTTTTATGGGATTCCTGAGTGTGCAAACAAGTGGGGCTTTGTCTGTTTGTTTCTTGTACCTTTTTTTGTGGGCTCATTTCCTTCTGTTTACTTGTTTTGTCCTAGTCCAATGTGTTAGCTTTGTTTTATCTTATTATACTTTATTTTCTCATTATCCCTTAGATGTCTGTTTCTTTTGGTTTTTCAAGACAGGGTTTCTCTGTATTTCTTTGGAGCCTGTCCTGAAACTCACTGTGTACACCAAGCTGGCCTTGAACTCACAGAGATCTGCCTGCTTTTGCTTCCCAAGTGCTGGGATTAAAGGTAGGAGTCACCAATGTCTGGCTGCCTGTTTGTTTTATAAGAGACAGAATGGAAGGGGAGGTGGGGAGGAACTGGGAGGAGTAAAGGGAAGGGAAAGCATAATCAGGATGTATTACATTTATTTCCAATAAAAGGGGCAAATAAAATAATACGATATTGCTAGTCAAACAAAAACAAAACAACAACAAAAACCAAACCAAAGTTAAGTATCCTGTAGTTCAAAAGGTCAGGAGTGCGAATGAGCTGATGGAACAAAGTCACCGCGTAATGGGGCGCATGCCTTCTGAGTGCTCTATTCCAGTGCTTCTCAACCTTCCTAATGCTGCAACCGTTTAACACAGTTCCTCATGTTGTGGTGACCCCCAACCATAAAATTATTTTTGTTGCTACTTCATAACTGATTTTGCTACTATTATGGATTGTAAATGTAAATATTTTGTGTTTTCTGATGGTTTTGGGCAACCCCTTGCCATTCATAGGTTGAGAATCACTACTCTAGAGTTGGTCTACACCTTGGTTTTCCTAGCCTCTGAGGACACTTCTCCCATGACTCTGGCCTGTGTGCTGCATCAGCCTCCGTTTTTTGCCATCACATCGACTTTGATCTTGACCCTTTACCTTCCTTCCCATGAGTCCCATGATGCCATCATGTTCAGTGCTGCAGAACTTTCTCTAGGGATTCTCACGGGAAGGTCTGAGGTTGGGATGTAGGACAGGGAAGCTTGTAGCAAGGTCAAGGAGGGGTGTGACAGAGGGTTTGCATCAAGACCAACAACAGTGCTTTCCTATGGGCAGCATGACTGCAGATGCTTTTACCACCACTAAAGCCATGCCATCCGTGCGACTTAGCATTGATCTAGCCCTTCTTTCTGAGCATCTCTACGCCCTTTCCACACTTATCCAGGATCAAAGTCCCGGGATTTTTATCATGTGTTATACTTAGCTCTTGCCTTTGCCTTGTAAACCTTTAAGGATCCTAGCTTCCCTTCACATGAACATGTCCGGTCATATGGCAATTCATTGAGTCTAGATTTGAACTCGGGAACTCTGCTCTTAAAAATGAACTCTTAATCACCATGGATAGTGTATTCAGGAATGGACATCCATGTAGGTGCCTCAGGAAAACATGTAGAAAAGACCATATGGGGAAAGCAATGGGATGCACCATGTGGAGAGCCTTAGTCCTTATTGGTTAATAAACTTACACAGCAACTTCTCTTGTGGGATTTAATGATTATAGGAAGCACCTCTTCATCATACTCTAAGAATGTTCATCTCTTGCATAAGATCATAGCTTGAGTAGGTATTCTATGATAAAACCTCCACAGCCTAACCTTTAGAGTAAATCAGGTACCCTATGTTGGCAGCATAACATTCTGGAATACAGGATGATTCGTAAGTGTGCGACAAAATACATGAACATACAGGTAAGCCAAAACCTCTGGTCAAGAGGGTTATTTGGAAGCCATATCTGACTGTGGCTTAGACATCTGTTGAGCTAGAGTATTATACTCAACTTCTTCCAATGGGTGAAGAGTCATAGGACAAGAATTGCAGAAGAGGCAAGTGCTAAGAATCACTTCTGGCCTCTGAGCCTTTCATCAACCTCTACCTACCTGGTCACAAATGCAGTTAGAAGCACATTGCTTAGACCCAGGGGAGACAAATGTCTAGCAGAAATACTTTTGCTGTTGGTGTTTGGAGGTATTTTTTTGACTTGGAAAGAAGGGAGCATTTGCCCTTCTCACTTGTTTAATCGATGCATTGAATACAAGCAATAAACACTACAAAACTTGTGGGTTCTTATTTTAATGAAGATAGAGTAATGTCTTGATGGAGAGTACACTGTATACAGAGTTCATCAAAAGCAGTTTATTATATTTTCAATCAGATTATTACACTGTCAGGAAGCACCATCAGTGCTACTTAAAGAGGCATTGGTGAAAACTGGAGGCAAATCCTGTTTTAACACCCTGAAACCTGATAGGATCTAAAATACTTTTGGTAGTTAGGAAACTACCTGATCACTTAATTTTCCCTAAAAGTTAACCTTGTCCATTTTTGCAGTGGAATACAGGATGGTTCAGTCAAGAGGTATAGTCATTACCCTATGAAAAGTTCCTGCAATAAAGGGCATGGTTCTTTACTCATTGTGCAAGTGTCTTTATGACTGTCAGACAAGCCAGGTAAGGTGCTAGGGATCAAAGTGTTTGTGTTTACTTCTCTGAAATCTAGTGGTGCCTCCTGTGTGCCACACATACACACTTCTTGGTGAGTGCTGAAAACTGGAATTCACCATGTCTCTCTTTTTCCTGTCTAAGATGCAGATGGGGCACATTTTGTGGACTCTGTCCATCCCTGCCCCCACACGCACACGTATACCTAGCCAATGGAAAAGAAAAACGACTTACTCACACTCATCCACTGTACGAAGATTTCCAGGCTGCAATGGGAGGGCTTTGCCTCTCCTTGAAAGATGAATAAATAGGTAGCTGTAGAGACAACCTGTCCACAGTCAGGCTGAAGTGAAAACCAGACCCAGGTCCTGATCATCTGTATTTGGAGACCCAGTTCTGGTGGCATGGAGAGGACTCTTATCTGTCTGATAGTCATCTTCTTGGGGACAGTGGCCCATAAAACAAGTCCCCAAGGGCCAGATCGCCTCCTGATTAGACTTCGCCACCTTATAGACAGTGTTGAACAGCTGAAAATTTATGTGAATGACTTGGTAAGGGCATGTTTGTCACTGAAATTTAAATAATATTTTTCAACTGATGTGAAAGGAGCCTTTTGACTTCTATCACTAACTCAGAACTAATTCTCTTTTGGCTAGGACTCTGAACTTCTGCCAGCTCCACAAGATGTAAAGGTAAGATCAGTTGAATTGACTTTGGAAATGTATTTTGTGTAAACTTTAAAGTCTAACAAAGCTCTAGAATGATGATTTAGGTGTATGCTTCTTTTCAATGACTTTGGGGATTAATGATTTGTAAAATATTCATTTCCATTTTGGCTATGTATCCAAAGATTTACAAGCAAACCAAACAATGACATATCATATTGTATTCTTATAGAATACATGTTTACTAAGCCTCTAAGAATACTCCTAGGTAGTGTTACTAAGACAAACCAACAAGGATAAAAATCTGTGCTGGGATCAGTTTCTGAACAAGAAACAGATAAGCATGTTTTCAGAGCCTCAGGCCTGACAGCTCTGCAACTTTCTTTGTCACCTTATTTAAGATAAGAGGTAACATTTGCATTTTAATAACAAATCTTTAAAAAGAAAGAAAGAATTAGGTTGCAAGGAAAGTACAGAGACAGAATGTGGAAATCAAAAGTCTCTGAGTGTAATTCCCATGTACCTTGGCCTCTGTGAGTCTTCTTGTCTTTAGCTTTTGGCGAGGTCTTTCCAAGGGGCCATTTTCAACAGCTCATTCCAACTCTTGCACCATTCATATTCCAGTCCCGTGGAGAAGAGGCTTGGCATGCAGTGCAGAGAGGTTCTGTCAATTTCCCTCCAAGAACTTCTTTGATCTGGTCTTCTGCTTGATACCTTAACATTGTGAATGAAACTGGGGAAATGCTCGCTCTGCTAGACCTTTAACGACATGACTTAGGAAAACCAGGAAAGTGTTGCCAGTAATTAGGGCACCACACAGACACAATCAAAGAAAAGAATTATGGTAAATGACAGTGTAAAAGTTTAGAGAGTGAATGAGTCACAGCTTCAGCTCTGCTCTTCAGTTCACTCTTGCTCTAGCCTTGAACATGATCACTCTTGTGTTTACTAGGTCCTTACTAATAAGCAGCCGCTAAAATGAAAGTAGCACATTGAAAAGACATTTCCAATAATCAAAAATATTTCTTAATGTGTCTGCTTCTCAGCATCTCGTGCACTGTGTTGACTGCTGTGGGTAGAGTTCTTTCCAGGATTTCATACCTGCAATCTACACTTTGCAAAGTAAAAAATAGGAAAATCCTTCATTTTCAGCGGGGTTGACCTAGTGGCCACTTCTTATACATACTTTTCCGTGAAAGATGTCTTTTTAAGCCTGGATTTCTGGTAGCCACACACTACTTATACAAGTTGATTGCATGTCTGTGATTGTATGTGTGCATCTTGCCCACCCGTTCTCTGTCCAGTCTCTAGTGGTTCATCATCTTCTGAAGGATTTTTAAAAATCTCACATCTCCATGATAATATGTCTCAGTGAGCTTGCATTTTTCTGATGATCTGATCAGGCAGCACTATCTACAAAGCAATGAGTACAGCTCTAACTAACATCTCCAAACTATGCTGGCAGGCAAACTTAAGACAGAGGAAAGGCAGCAAGGGCCACAGAAACTGCATATCAAGTTTTCAGAGCTAGCATCCAAATCAGGGTCTGTAACAAATTCTACAGAACTACTGAGATCTGTAATGGGCACCCCTCATTTGCTTTTCCTTTTCTCATCTATCCAGGGGTTTGCTGCCCCTCCCTAGGCACTTGACAGTATGTGAGGAAACTTTGGTTGGCACAGTTGGGAACCGGGGTAAGAATGCTACCGGCATCTGGTCATTGGAGGCCCGGAATACCAGTGAATGTTTTAGAATGTATAGAATGGGTCTGACAGCAAAGTTCCCCAGTCCAATACATCAGTGATGGTGCCATTAGGAAAGCCCCATCTGTGAGTAGAGCTGGACAAAGGTTAGCCACCTGACACAGCTGCTGAGATAGTCTATGCTGACAGGCCATGGCTTTCCTTCCAAAAGATAAAAATATCACCAGGTCAGAAACAGGCTTTAAGAAATTAAACTTGTTTGGTTTTTTTTCAGATATCCAGTTGCAGGGCTAGCGAGCCAGGTGTGCCTTTTATGAAAATCTCTTTTCTGGCTAAAGAGGGGGCTGGCTTTGTAACTCCTTTCTTTGGCTTCTTTACTGTACCTTCCATGCAGAAGCCATGTACTTCTAGAAAATTCCTCACATTCCCCAGTGAGGCCCAGCTGAGCAAAGCAGCCATGGGCACTTGGCATGGCTGTCCTCTGACTCCATCCTAAGAGCCCTGAGGCTCTTCATTCCCTCCACATCCCCACTCAACTCCATTCCTCAGGAGTTGCAGGGCCTGCTGCTTCCCTGCTTTTCTGCCTTTGCTGTGCACTGAAACCCTAACTTGAGATACCTGTCCCTCATCACACATTTCCAGAGACAGGCTGCTTCCTGCAGGACAAAACCAAACCAAGGATAGTGTCCATCAGTGGTGGACAGGGAAGGGTGGGGACAGTCACATGTCCACATCCTGATGTCATATCTGTCTTCTAGTCTGGATGTGAAGTTTTGATGGCTGGTCCTGAGCATTCCTGGCAGGATATTCTTAGGGAGTTTGTTCTTGGGACCCCTCCCCAAGCTTCTTTGGAACCTAATTTTCTTTCAGTGTACAAATGAAAATGTCAACTCAGCAAAATGAAGCTCTGTGAGAAATGCTGGTTTCTCAGATCATCACGGATGAAACAGTTAGCGTTTTCAGTTTCAGCTGGAAAATTTACCTCTTTAAATATGAATATTATTTTTTTCCAGTAAGTTAAGCCGGTTGTGGTCAAAGAGAAGAGAAAAGAAAAAACTTCAACAAACATGAACATGTGGTTTTCAAGGAAAAAAAAGTGCTATAATTAACGTTTATAAATAGTTTCTATTAAATAAGCATTTTGGCAAACATGGGAAGGCCGGCACCTTGCCCTGGTGACAGGCAAGCTACCCTGATAGAAGGAACTAGATAAGGCCTGCTGGGCTTGCGGCTACCTATGCAAAGCACGGTCGATGGGCTTGTGTTATTAGTCAACATTAACATCGGGCAAGTGTATGGGTTGGAAAATGCAAAGCAGGCTGCTTTTTCAGCTGATTGTCCCCGAGAAGCTTCAGGCAACGCAATGCCGTCCTGGGAAGGAGGGAGGCCTTTGGTTGGAAGCTAGCGGTGAAATGAAGCTGTGGCAACTTCAGGGGAGAATAACAGACATTTGCTAAAGGAAATAGCAATATGGGTGAAAGGAATTCTGATAGGAGCTCATGGATCAGTTAAGCCAGTTTCAGATATTGCTTTTTCAGAGCTGAGGCTGTAACTCAGTGGTGAAGCACTTGCCTGGTGCGCCCTTCCAGTGTGTTCCATTGCTAAGATTTGGACTTCTTCACCGGCCAGCAGTCATTTGGCCAAACCATAGAGGCTTTGCTCCTTGTTCTTTCTACTTCTCCAGTCTCTCACAGGGCTCTGCTAAAAAAGCTCTTCTTCCACTGGCTAAGCAAGTCTTACCTTCTGTGTTTTGACTCTTGATTCATGGGGAGCCCTGCTCTACCCAGACATGATGTGGCTGGGGCTTCACAAAGTGTACGATGGCCTGAGCAGGTGCAATGACTCTCAGAATGAGCAACTGTAGTGGTCTTCACTCATTGACCTCATTGATGGACTCCACAAATAGTAACTGAGCACTTGCAGATGACCAGGCCTTTAGCAGGGACTGCACAGACTAGAACCATGAAGACTCCTGTGTGCACACTGGGCAGAAGTGACAATAAGTGAAACAGCTTCTTAGCCAGACTGTTGGATCACTTTCCCAAAGTTGCCACTGGTCACAATTTACAGCCTCAGAATTCAACAGTTGTGCTCTTAAGCTAAATTCTCTGTCATAGCTAGAAAATCTGGTTGTTAGCTCAGTGGTAGACTGCTTGCCTAGATTATATGTAATCCTGAGTTCTCACTGCCCCCCTCACATACACAAACATGCATACACACACACACACACACACACACACACACACACACACACACACACACACACATCCAACCCCACAAAGCTCATGCCCACCACTTTAACCTCAGAGTGGCATAAGCATAGCACTGGACATAGGAAGTTGTGAAGGGTGAGACCCCTGCTCATCTCTGTGCATCAGGAAGGGGCTCCTTCTCCCAGACATGGAAGCTGTCTGAGTGGAACTTCTGTCTTCTGCAGAGTTTAAGTGGAGATATGACCAGACCTAAGGCAGGCACGAAAACAAATGTCTAAGATAGTACAAATAGAAACTGAGATCTGGAAAGTCATTTTTAAACTTTGGAATGACATTCATTAACATACGATAATCATCTCTCTTTTAGGGTATTAACACATGCTAATTATCTCATTCAGGACATTAATATATACGAATTATCTATCAGGCTATTAACATATGCTAATTATCTCTCTTTCAGGATCATTGTGAACGCTCAGCTTTTGCCTGTTTTCAGAAGGCCAAACTCAAGCCAGCAAACACAGGAAACAATAAAACGATCATCAATGACCTAGTCTCGAAGCTGAGGAGGAGGCTGCCTACCACGAAGGTGGCCAGAAGGCAGAAGAAGAGCATAGTTGTAAGATTGTCCTTTGTTATTTGCAGTGTATTATCTATCTTATTTTTAGTTATCAATTGTAATATGTTATGCTAGATCCCCTCATGCCTTCTCAAAGAGTTACTCCACATTGTACAGTACATTTTGAGAAGTGGTGTCATTTCTTAAGTCTTCACACTGTCTAGAAATTCAACTAGAACTGGCTACCACTCCCTGGCAGTATGTTGATGGAAGCTTCCAGAGTGAGGAAGCCATTAGGAAGAGAATCTAACTGAATATTTTCCTTTCATTTATGTGCTGGCATTACTTGTGTCGTCATTATCAGGGACTAGATCCCAATTTTCTGACAAGAAAAGAGATAGCCTACAAGATGCCGAGATTAGAATATTACTGTCCCAGGCAAAAACAGAGTTAGTATTGAATTTAAGGGGAGCACCCTTTTATGAGCCTGGAGATTTTCCAGGGTCCTTCTTTGGAACTCTGAATTTTTCTTGAATATCTTTTACCAATCAACTGCAATTCAGAGACTGGAGAATTGAGTAACTCAAGCATTAGTCAAAAGCAGCAGAGACAGCATAAAAGAAGTTGCTCTGTTTGGTTTACCAGTCTTCTGTCCTTCAAGAAATTCCACATGGGCTGAAAATAGTGAAATAATAATTATATTATGAAAAGGAGCCTGGTTTCTTTTGAGTGTTCCACCAGGTTATTACTATGAGAAAATGTCCCTCTGAAACTTTCTTTACAAAGAAAGGAACTGCCTGAGATGGTAGTGCATGCCTGTGAGCCCAGCACCCAGGAGACTGAGGCAAGAGGATTGAGAGTTCCAGGACAGCCTGGGCTATGAAAGTGAGACCCTGTTCAAGAAGCTGGAAGAAAGGGAATAAAAGAGAGAAGAGAAGGAGGGAAGGTAGAAAGGAAGGAAAAGAGAAAAAAGGAAGAATGGAAAGACAGGAAGAAGGAGAAATGAAGATGAGGAGGGAGGGAGAAAGGGGAAAGAAAGTGAAGAACTGAACACAGTTATGAAACTCAGGGCAGGGACTTAGGAAATGGTGTGTGGTGTAGACCTGGAACCCAACACTCTGGGTTAAATGCCTTCATTTATGGGCGAGGAAAGTGAGATCTAAAAGGGCCGGCTTTCTCCAGGTTTCACATCTGTATCAAGAAGAACATAGGTACTGTGTTTCCACCGGATGTCCTCACTGCAATAACATGTGACTGAGCATCCAGTCATGGCCTGGTGTTTTGATATCACAAGAGGAATAAGCATGAAACTGAAGGAGAAAGGGGCATGTTTGGGGGAATGTCGAGAAGGAAGGAAGAAAGCAAGCACCACTCAAACATCCGTTCTACTTTATGAACTTCTGATAAAGTTCTTTATGAACTTTATCAGATCAAACAGAGATACATATGAAATATTATCAGTAGAGATATTCTTTGTAGAATTGTACGTAAGAGAGGAAAGCTTCTGTATCCACTTCCATATCCAAAAATAATGAGAACACCATTCCGTGTTGGAAAACAAAGTGACTGCCATATATCCTGTACTGAAAGCATATCTAATGCCTAGGAAATACTTGTAATTAGCTAAAATAATAAATAAAATAACAGCAAACAGTATGTATCAACCAGTGCAACAAGAATTCAAAGTAAAACAGAATAAAAGGAGCAAAAAGGATATCATATTTTAAACACCAAAACATTACCGTTGTCTCTGAGAGTGAAATCACAAATGAATTCTAGAACAATTTTACAAATTTTTCCTCATGTTCGTTACTGAACCTGACTTATGTTTTCAGAAGAAGAAATACATTTACATAAGTATTTTATGACATAGACAATTTTTTAGAGAATGTAACCTTTTATTTGCTTATTTTGATGTCCAGAAATGCCCTTCCTGTGATTCTTATGAGAAAAAAACACCCACAGAATTCCTAGAAAGATTAAAATGGCTCCTCCAAAAGGTATGTGCCTTAAATGTGTTTATTTCTCTGCTTCCTTGTAGTCTCCATGTTGTTTGTTATGCTCAGTGGCTAATGGCCCATTGTTTCCACAGATGATTCATCAGCATCTTTCATAGGACACACAGGACCTGAAGATTTCCAAGGGCCCAAGGAGACACTGGACACTATAGACACTCACAAACGCAGGAGTGCACCTTGCTTCCTGGGATTGTGAGTGGAGAAGCACAATATATTACCATAGGAACAACTCATAAAAGCTGCAGGCTAAGATCCTTTGCCAAATTACTACGCAGATCTTGCAGTTCACTGACAGACTCCATGCTGCCGACACGGAAAATCTCTTCTCAGAGAGCTCAGTTTCCCATGTCATGGATTTCTGTGACTTCTCAAGTTGTGGTTTCTTCGTCTTATTGCCCAACTGGGACATGCTTTGATTGGAAGGGGAAAACTAAAGATTTTAACTAAAAATACAGCTAGAGAATTTGTTGGTCTGCAAGAGTAAGACCCTTTGTGATCCCAACTGAATGATGTAAGCTGAAAATACAGAAGCGGGAGATGAAATTGGAAATTGAAGTCTTTATTCTTTAAGGAAAACTTGGGACAGAAAGCATGTCTCAAGGGCTTGCTCCTTCCAAATGAACATTCAGCATACAGCTATCTACTCTATTTATGCTCTAGGGGAGAGTGTTCCTAGATGGGTATGAGCAATTTTTCTTCTTTATTAGTTCTATCAAAATATTTAAACACAGTAGAATTTAACCTATTTATGGACCTCACTCCTGGTCTTCACTGCCTCTCTAAAGTGGTAATGGTGTATTAGGAAGTAGGATTAACTTGCCTTCCCCCAATGTCAAGTCCTTTTATAAGCTAATATTTTAAACTTGTGACGATGGCAACTAAGACCTATGGTAGGGCGGACATCAGCAGAGTCTTCTGGAGCAAATGGAGTTTTAAGGGTTTGTAGCTCTCATCTCAAATGGTGTGGATGTATTGTGATCAGTCTTCTAACTCCAGTCATTAGTCTCCTTCACCACATCTGTTCTTTCCTCTTTGTTAAATGAGACTTCTGAGACATAAGACATTTTAAACTGTTGAGTATTTAAGGCACATTGAGTGAACACATGAAAAGTTAAATTCAACCATCTATTTTAAAATCAAAACCAGGAGATAAACCAAGAGGCCAGAAGTTCTGTCCCAGTTTAAACAGAATCTTACTTAATATTCCAATCTTTTAAACCACAGATGGTAGAAATAAACAAATGGTTCTGCCATTTGATATGAATTCCAACAGTCCATTCAATGTGAGGTTAAAATCTAGAAAGCTATTTTCCCTGGAATAGTATGATCTCTTGGAAAATTTCTTATTGCTAAAATGAACCTGAGAGCCCAAGAGCATGCACCAGGGTGGAGGGTGGTGGGGCTTTGCTCCAAGGAACAAATGTCTATATTTAAAAGTGTGTTTAAAACAAATACAGACATAATGTACAGCTCTAATATACAGCTGATTATTTCCCAGAAAAGTGCCATAATCAGAAACAATGTACTCTCTTAGAAGTTTAAAGTTTATTTTTGTAAAGATACTATGTAAATGTGCAACTCTTGATGACATTATATGCATATAGCCCACCGAAGTATCAAATGGTGCTAGCTAGTTGTTGAGTTTGAGGGTGGAAAGCTGAAGCAAAGATGCAATCCTTCAGAAAGAAATGATGGAGAGAGATGGGATCTACATGTTGTATTTTGTTGTTGTTGCTTCTGGCTTTATAACTGTTGACTTCTTGACACTGTGGTTTTATATTTAAGAAAATATATTTATTTTGGTGTGTTTATTGTTTAATAATTTGTTCTAGCCTTTTAGATCATTGAGCATTTCTACTCTAGAAGTAAAAATAATTCAGTGGTGCCCAGGCTAAGAGCTTGAATAGTTTGAAAACTCCAGTAAAGGGTCTATCACTAGCCAAGGAAAGTGGTGTCTTGAATAAATTAGACAAAGTAAGTCCTGCATGGCAATACCTTCACTTTCCCATGTTTAAGATTCATCTAACCCTTGAGAGAATATGCAGAAAACCTGTGGACATCATTGCTCACCTGTGGGTGATAACACAGTAGACCTGACATACTGTTGGCTGTGAAGTGTGGCCACTTGCTTAAGTTGTTTTGGTTTTCATTTCCTTATATGTAGAACAGGGGTGCTGGGCTTTCCTAAGTCTATTCTGTATTTTTTGTTTTCTGACATTTGTATGTCTGAGTTTTAATGTCCTGGGTACTCTTACAGGAACACCTGACCACACTTCTGAGTTAAATTTCATCCCAAATGTGATATTCAGTTGCTCAATAAGGAAAGAAGGAAGGGAAGAGGGAAGGAAGGCAGGAAGGAAGAAAGGAAGAAAGGAGGAAAGACGGTCATGTAGGTCATGAGAGACCAGAGAGAATTAGTTATGACAGCTAATATTTTAGCTGAAAAAGTGTCTTCTTTGTACTCATGAATAAATTCAAAGCATTATTGATCTACATTTTTGCTCTGTTTTATTTACAGTTACACCTGAGAATTTAGTCTTAATATGAATGATGTACTTTATAACTTAATGATTATTTATTATGTATTTGGTTTTGAATGTTTGTGTTCATGGCTTCCTATTTAAGACCTGATCATATTAAATACTACCCAGCCAGTACAACTGTCTGTTGTGATTCTCTGAAAACCCTTACTCCAACCATCCTGGCAGAAAGTGAGCATACAGTTTTCATAAAGCTATGATAAAGATAACGTTTTCTTCTTATCCACTGAAATAAAACTATCCCTGGTTCTAGCTCAAAGATCGCATTTCCTTTGCCAACTCCCTCTGACTGCCCAGCAGGTGTGGAAGGGTTTGAGAATTGCCCGCCTCTGTCCTCACACCTGTGTTTCATGGAGATAACACTCCTGGGTTCATATTGGTCCCACTTGGCTTTCTGTCTCTTGTTCTCAGTGTCCCTCATCTATGGGTCACTATGCTGTGCTCATCAAGGACTTAGCTATGTTCCTTGCTAAGGTGACTTCAGTTGGGAGAGCTCTATTTTTTTTTTTTTTGATAATACTTGTCTCTTAGGTTGTGAGAAGGTCACAAGATTTTTTTTTTAAGATTTTATTATGTATACAGTGTCCTGCCTGCATATATGCCTACAGGCCATAAGAGGGCACCAGATCTCATTACAGATGGTTATGAGCCACCATGTGGTTACTGGAAATTGAACTCAGGACCTCTGGAAGAACAGTCACTGCTCTTAACCGCTGAGCCATCTCTCCAGCCCGGGAGAGCTCTTATTGAGGACCTTCCCCAAACACTTGAGCTTTTCACCCCACTGTCACTGTCATGGCCACAATCATGAATCCTTCTCCCTCTAAACTGTTGCACATGTAAATCACCACCTGCCAGTCAGGTGGCTCAAGAACTGCCATTCTTCTACCGTCTCTGCACCCAAGACCAGGCCTCCACTCTTTCCGAATCTCTCAGAGCTTTCTCTCATTCATGAAGCCCTGGTCACTAATGAGTTCCATGAGCTACAGGCCTGGCAGCACCTGGTCCCTCCTCCTGCTTGAGAACCTGCCCACGAAGTCCCCACCTATCAGTGTCATCCTTGATGCTCTGCTACAGATTCAAACATTGACTCTGGCTGCTCACCTCAGGAAACATTTTAAACAACCTCCACAGCTACCGGAGTCATGTTCTCACTCTAGCTTTGCCACCACGAACTCTTACTTTGTTTGAGGACACCAAGAACTCTCACTTAGATGATTGGAGAGCCTTCCCCAGCAATTTCTCTGCTTCTGTCCTTTCACCTCCCCAAAATCTATTTGTAACAAAGTAACTTGTAACCCCTTTAAAGGCCAGCCTCGGGGGTCCATGAGATGCCTCTTGGTGCCGAGCCTGATGAACTGAATTTGACTCCTGGGACCCACACATGGTAGAATGAGAGAAATGACTCCTGAAAGTTGTCCCCCAACCCTCCACATGTACACTGGGGTGCATATGCATGTAGTAAAAAAAAAATAACCACAATACTTCACTCCCTTAACTCAAAGATCCCAATGGTTCCCAAACCACCTAGGGCTACTGTGTTGTCCTGCATCTCTATTTTACTGCCCAATGGACTCCAGGTGCATTGGTATTCTTTCTTCAACATTCCAGGGGAACTCCATCTAAGGCATTTGCACTTTAAATTTTTATTTCTTTCTGGAGACAGGGTAACCAAGGCTGGCCTGGCCTCAGTATGAAGCCCATGCTGGCTTCAAATTCATGGCAATCCTCCTGACTCAACCTCTTAAGTGTTGGGATAACAAAATATTCTTTTCTAAAGAAACATTTTGGGTTTATAGTGTGCATAATTCTTTTACTGATAGGTAAAGCAACTTAATGTTTTCTAATCATTTGATCAAAACTGCTTGACATATCAGAAAATGACTCTATTTTGAATCTTAAAGCTTCCATAAATCAGGTGTGTGTGTGTGTGTGTGTGTGTGTGTGTGTGTGTGTGTGTGTGTGTGTGTGTGTTTCCTTTGAAGAAGTAGGAGCAGCAATTCCTTGAGGGAAGTGTGAACACAGAGTTGACTAGCCAGTGCATCGTCACAGCAGGTGGAGCCCCAGATTGTCTTGACTCTGCATGGAACCTAAAGCTTGTTAGCTGCCTTGGAGGCAAAAGGGTCTAGGTGTATACTCCCCCTCACCCATATCCAGTCACTCCTGCTGAATTTCAGCTGTGGTGAGAGCACTCTAGTGTCAAAGAATAGTCTTCAGAATTTCCTAAGATGTCAAAGCACATAGAAGTCAGCTCACAGAACTGACAGAATAGTCCTTTGAGGATCTGACATCAACCCTCACTGCTAATGTCAGTGACTTTTTAATTCTAAGTTTATTTTTCAAACTTAAAAGTAGGTAAGAGATTAATTTTTATAATCACCATGGGAGGGCCTTCAGTAATGTTAGAGTACATCTGAGCCTCTGAAACAATATGTAGTTATGCATCTATTATGTTTTATCTTGATAATTGATATCTTTGTCACAATTTAGTTTTCTTTAAGCTTACTCAACTTAAAGGAGCCCAATTTCTAGAGATATATTTGCACCCTAAAAGAGAATTCTCAGTAATAGAATCTGACACTACTAACGTGCACCCCAAGTCCTTCACACCCAGCCGTTCTCCCTTTCCAACCTCCTTGCTTGCCACGTACGCAGCTCCCAGGCTGCATACAGATTGGCCCCACACAAACAATCATGTTCTTGGAAGTCAGTGGTTTCTAGGCTTCCCAGTCATCCTCTCCCTTTCTAGTCTGACTCACTTGAGGCCACTCATTGCTTGGTGGAGGCCTGGGGGAAATTGAATGGAGTTAACACATTAACGTCTGCTGGTTGATAAATCCATCCTGAAGAGAGAGAAGGGACTGAAGCAACACTTTACAGAGTGGAAAGGGATGGACCACACTGTAGGGAGGATAGAGAGAGTCACAAAGAGGAGGGAAGGTGTCCATTATCTGCCCCACAGCTTCTCCAGCACACCATGCTCCTAACGATAAGGGCACTACAGAGCTTTCTAGCTGGAAGTGGCAGCTTCACGACATGGCTTTGTTCTAAAGGGATTGATGATGTTTGAGTGGAGCAGGGACCATGGGTGTTACATCCACAGCATGTCACAGGGATGGATGGCAATTTGCCTTTGCTACCGACACCATTGCTGATTTCCTCACAAGAACTCTGTACCTTGGCCCTCCACACTAAGACTATGCTGCCATCTATTGGGAGAATGCAAACACTTCAAGTGCCCAGGTTCCAAGGATAAACCTTGTCACCCCACACCTGCAAAAACAACTAGCTTATATTCTCGAAGATGCTTTCTGATGTAGAGACAGCTCCGGAGCCAGGCAAAGGTTGCAGGAGAAGAAGAGCTGGGGTGCTGGCTCAGTTGGTAAAGCTCCTTCTGTGCAAGCATAAAGACCCGAGTTTGATCCCCAGAACTCACATCTATTTGTTTGTTTGTTTGTTTGTTTGTTTGTTTAAAGGCTTAAGTTTGTAATCCCAGAGCCAGGGAGGCAAACACAAGTGGGACCTGGTCTCAAAAATCAAGGTTCATGGTGAGCTGAGGAATGACACTTGAGTGCGCCCTCTGACCTCCAAGATGAATGCATTTGTGCATGACACACACACACACACACACACACACACACACACACACACACACACACACACACGACATTCTGTAATACACACATTCTTCTACACATACACATGTACTTCTGCACACACAAACGTGCATTTGCACAGATGGACATGCTTCTCACACACATGCATATTCACTCACATGACACACGGAGTCCTAAATAAGTCAGTGTGAAGAGGGAGACACGGTGTGTGTGGGGATACTGCTGTTATGTCACATGTGAGCTCTGTGTGAGGACAGAGCTCATAATTCCTCACACAGGCAGAATGCCTGGCTACTGGCTATTGGCTCCTTAGCTGGAGTCCTCAGCAGGAAATCGCACTGGTCCTCTCATTTATGTGAAGCCACAAGCAGACCTCCTTAGCCTGAGAGGGTCTTGAGGTGTCAAGCCCCTCTTAAGACCACAGAACCCTCACAAAAATGAGACAGAGCAAGGCAGGTCGGGGGAAGCCTTGGACATGTCCACACAACTGGCAGTGTGGCAGCTTACTTCAGACCAGTTCTGTCTCCGGCATCTTGTGATGAACTTGCACCTACTTCTTTCTTAAAACATTCCTTCCATGGCAGAGCCCTTGTGAGAAGTCTTCTTCTGTGCTGCCCCATGGAATTGTGTTTTCATACAGTCTCCTATGAAGCAGAGACCAATGAAGGTGCTCCCAGGGCTACTAGAGAAGGAAGGTTTAAGGATGGCATAGCTGAACTAAACACACCAAGTAAGCCCTCTTCTGCAGGTGCCTCCAATCATGCCCTGCTGTTCAAAGGGTCATATTATTTTCTGTATGATGTAGGTTTCTTCAGCATGGCTACAGTGTGTGAACCACTTCAGTGTTGTTTAGTGTCCTACATGTTGTTTCCTCTGTTTTAGAGACTTGAGCCAAAGGCCTTCTATGAAGCCATATCCCTAGCTTTATTCTTTTAAAGAGTGGAGAACAGCAAATAAAAACCCAAGCCACCTTCTGCTGGTCTTGTTCTACCTCTGGTGTTAGCATGCCACGTTTTCTTTATGAGCTTCCAACTCAGCTGGGACAGTCTTTACTTGAGCTCAGCTCAGCTAGGGCAACAAGAAGCCTCTGTTACTTTTGTTCCTACCATGTAAAGATAGAAATTCATTTATTTCACTGCTAAGATCTGGGCTGCTATGCCAGTCAACTCATGTGCACAGGCACATGAGTTGACCTTCTCTATTCTTTTCTGACCGCACAAGGAGAGCCAGGATCACCTAACCAGTCATTTCATGTGAAAGGGCTGTTCTAAAACTAAAATATAAAGCACCAACCATGTGTCATAGCACTAACTCATAACCTCAGAATAATTGCAAAAATACTGGGTTTTATTATTACTTTTGTTTTATCAGGACAGGATCTCACTATGTGTCTCAGGCTGGCCTTTAACTCAGGATCCTTCAATGGAAGCCTTCTGAGTTCTAGCATTATAGGTAAGAACCAGCCTTAGTTGGTTTTATTGACATCACTAAAAGTAATCAAAATGGGGGCTGATGAGATGTGTCAATTGGTAGAGCGTTTGCCTAGTGTGTACCAAGCCCTGAGGTCCAATCTCCAGCAATGCATAGAACTGGGCATAGTGATGTACACCTGTAATCCCAGAACTCCAGACATGGGGGCAGGAGGACCAGGAGCTCATGGTCATCCTTGGCTACATAAGGGGTTTGAAGCTAGCCTGGGCTATATAAGACACTGTCTCAAAAACCAAACCAAAACAAAAAGGCAAAATCCTTAAGCCTATATAACATCTATGTAACTGGCCCTGGCAATTCTCAGAATACTCTCTAGTGATTGATGAGAGGGTAAATGAGCTGCTCACCTGTGTTTAGGAGCAATATCTGCTGCCCTATTCATCAAACTTGTTAGTTTTATTATGCTCATTTATTCAATGAATATTTCTCCATACAGTGTACTAGATACTGCCATGACAGGTGTTACTGACACTTGCTAAAGTAGATTATGTTCCTAAGAGTTGACAGTCAAGCAGGAGAGACAGGTATTAAAATTCCTTCTGATGTGACCCTCCCTGTAGGCTCATGTTCACAACACAGTGGCAAAGCTCTGATTCCACTCAACTGACCATCCACAGGCAACAGCAATAAACTTTGAACTGAATATGAAAAGCAATTATTTGAGTTTGATTAAAAGTAACCCAAAGTGTGGGTTGAGGACCTGAATTCAATTCCCAGAACCCACATTTAAAAAGTCAAGTATTGTTCCTCATGCTTATACTCCCAGCACTGCAAAGCAGCTCCCTGAGCCTTGCTGGTCAGCAGACTGCATAAATCACCAGGGTCCAGGCCAGTGAGAGACCTTGACTCAAAAACTACAAGGCAGATGATACCTGGGGAATAACAGCTGAGGCTGTCCTCTGGACTCTACATGCCTGCTCACATGTGTGCCTGTACACATGAACACACACACACACACACACACACACACACAGGTCAAAAGTAGGAAAAAATAGGAAGATTTTACTCTTGAAAGACAATTGTATTGAGAATTCTGGACTCATGAATTTGCCTTGGAGGCCCTGCCCAAACCATCAAGTGTGGGATAATCAGACTGTAAATAGGAAGCTTCAGTTTAGAACCAGGAAGCATCAGAGCACATAGTTTAGTGTGGCAGGGTAGCTGGGGATTGAGAGCATGTGAGAAGAAGCTTCTAAACTGCACATACCTTGTCACAAAGCTTGAAACAGTCCCTGAGCTGCACAGGAGACAGTGCAAGGAGCCTGTGGAGAAGAAGATCGGAAGGGCAGACAGACATTTCAGCTAGTGTTTGCATCTGTAGAGAGAGCTCTCATACGATTCCCTCAAGCTAAAAGGACTTGGTGGATACACTGAGATTTTCATTGAAAATCTGAAGAGGCTAGATCCTGGTAGGAAGACTTATAATCCATTCAAGATGCAGACAAAGAAAATATGCTTAGAAAGATAGAGCACCAAGTCTCCACAAATTCAGGCAATGAGTCAATACTTAAATATTCAATTTAAAGACACCATTCCCCATGGGAAGATGATAGAATGCAGAACTTCTATGAAGTACCATAAGTCATCCCAGGGTAAACCTCCACCACTGTAAAAACAGAAGGATAGACAGGACAGAGAGGGAGTGAGGAAGGAGAGGGGAGAAAATGCTACTTATCACCAGGAGAAAAGCACCCAGGAGAACTAGATGCAGTGTAGCCCAAACACAGTGCTGGCAGCAACTAATAGGAATGATCTAACAGTCTCAGCAGAGATCATAGGAAGCTGTGGGCTGTGTTCACCCAAAGCTATAACATCAGAGGCAAAAGTCTCATGGATGGACTTAGCACGTTGAAGATAGCAGAATAAAAAGCCAAAGAATTTGAAGTCGTAGATGCGTATTGAATGGTTCCACTTGGTGGAGCAACATGGAAGAATAAGTGTCCCCAGCTAGTCTGGCGCCCGTAAAGCTGGACTTCAGGAGGAAGGAAAGGGAAGAAGGGAGATAATGAAGCAGAAAAACAAAATCTATAGACATGGTGGCTGAAGCTTTTTCAAACGGGTTGAAATCCCATTTACAGACCCAAGGAGCTCAAAGGTTCTCAAGTGGAATGAACACCTAAATATCTCAAACTGCTAAAACTCACACAAGTCGTCAGATGGGAGATGGCTAAATACAGGGGAAAGATCATGGGGTCAATGAGAGGCTGGGCTTCTCATTAGAAAGCAATGGAAAATAGATGATAAAAAGTAGTTCTTTAACATATTTTTAAAAATCTCAATTCCAAACTCTACAGTTAAAATGTCCTATTAGAATGAAGAAGAAACAAAAAAAGATCCAATTTAAAAGGGGCTAGCAGAATTCCCACAAGGACAATGAGAGGAAGTTCTTCAAGCTAGAGGAATAATACAGATGGAAACAGGTATCTAGGAAAGAGTAAGAGATAAGGACCACTAGAAATAGATGCACAAATAAATTTAGAATAATATCTAGCTTTTTGTCTTACTTTTCTTCAAGGACAAGTACCTGTCAAATGCTCAAAAAGTATAATGAATTACTGGTTAGATTCCTTAAAAAATGTATTCCAATGCACAGAATGACCTGTCGGTGGTATAATTTGGTACTGTTGCTGTGATAAAACACTTCAACCAAAACAAAAGTAAATTAGGGAAGAAAGAGGCTTATTTCAGCTTACAGGTCCATCACTAAGAGAAAGCAGGGCAGGAACTTATAACAGAAACCACAGAAGGATGCTGCTTTCTGGCTTGCTTATAGATCCATGCTTAGCTGGTTTTCCTAGATAGCCCAGGACAAGCTGCCTAGGGAATGCTGCCTCCCACAGTATGCTGGTTCTTCCTACATGAATTAGCAATCAAACAGTCCCCACTGACATTGCCATAAGCCAATCTGAACTGAGCAATACTTCAATTGAGACTCCTTTCTTAGGTGACTCTGAGTCAAGTGGGCAGTTCAAGTTAACTAGAACAAGTAGAGAATCAAATTACATTGTTCAGGGTTGCTGAATTTCACATGATAAATTAATTCATATTATTATTCTAGCAATACTTAAAATACATTTAAAACAGTAACAGTTAAAAATTAGGGAAGTTAAAATGCTAAAAGCATTTATGGAGGCATAGCATATCAGAATCAATGGGCATTACACACTCATGTTTGAAAGAAAAGCCCTAAGACAATAATCCAAGATCCATCCTAAGTTAGAAAAAAATGAATGAACCAGAAGTGGATAGAAAGAAGCAAATAGCAAACACAAGAAACACATGAAATAGAAAGCAGATGAATAATTCTACTGGAGAGCCCCAAATTTGTTCTTTGATGAGATGAATAAAACTTACAAGTCTGGAACAAGAGGGAAGGAGTGCTGACCAATAGTGCAGAAGAGACTGCACTACAGAGCCCACAGCCACTATGAGGACAAGTGAGTCTTGCCTTAACCTTTTAACATCTGTGTGCTAACAAAACAGGTAGAGTGGACACATTTCTTAGGGCATAAATTTACAAAACCAACATGAGAGGAATGTGGAGTTTTGTGTCTGGCAGAAGATTGGAGCTCAGAATTTCATGGAGTCTCTCACTGATCTCTCTCTCTCGGCTCAAATGACTTCCCTGGTGAATTCTAGATCATTTATGAAAGAAGTAAAGTCAAGATCACGCAGGCTTTTTCAGAAGTCAAAGGGTGAGGGGATAATTCCAAATAATTTCACAAGGCATGGTAATGCTGATATAAAAAAAATCAGAAGCTAATACCCTCCAAAATGTACTTGTAAAAAAAATTACTTTAAAACCATCAAACTTTACCCAATGAAACATAATTCTTATTACATTCCAATAAACTATGGTTTGTGTGACTAATACAGTGTTTAATATTCAAAATCAGATTAAATCTACCATCTTCACAATTTAAAGAGGAAAATTATTTTAATAGATGCCAAACAAACAGCATTAGCCAAATTTCTGCATTCTGATAATGGACCAACATGAGAGCTACTGTGGGAACTAAGCTACTGTTTGGTTTCTCTCCAGTGGGATCAGGAGCAATGTAAGAGTGTGTACTGGGCTACTTTCACCCAAAACTGATTTGAAGGCCCAGTCAAATGCAATAAGGCAATGAAACAAACACAAAGAAGAAAAGTTACATATAAAACATGATTTACCATGTGGAAAATCTTGTGAAATCTAATATTCTTACTAGCAGTAGTAAGTAATTATCAAGGTTACAATATGTAATGTTAGTATAAAAATTAATTCTACATGTGTCAACTGAAAAGGCAGGTAATGAAAAATTTTAAATTTTACTCAGACAATGCTTAGTAACATGTTTACTAGAAGTCATGCAAAGCCTCTAAACTGAAAACCATTTGTTTTGCTAAAGAGTCATCTTAAGGAAATGTAAGTAAATGGAAAATAAAATCATGTTTGTGGGTTAAAAGACTGAATACTGCTAAGCCAATTCTCCCCAAATTATCTTAGACATTTAATGCAAATACAATCATATTTATAATGTCCACAGGCACTTTTAAGTTTTCATTTGTTTTATGTCATGTGCATGCCACAGCACATGTGTGGAATTCAGAGGACAACTTGAGGGTGGTGGTTTTCCCTGTTCACCACTTGAGCATCAGAGGCTGATGCAGGCTGTCGGGCTTGGGAGCAAGTACTTTTACCCACCAAGCTATCTCCCTACCTTTCCCCAGGCACTTTTTGGTAGAGATGTCAAATGGATGCAAAATTTATATAGAAATACAAATAGCAGTGATAGCCAAAACACTTTAGAAAAGCAAAAACTGAAGGTCTTGTGTAACCTGAATTCAGTACTTAGTGTGAAGCTGCAGAGTCAAGACCACAGAGCCTTGGCTCCTGACTGTAGTCTGAGAGTTTGGAGGCTGAGGCAGGTGGACAGTTGTTAGTTCCAGCTCAAGCTGAGCTGCATTGTAAGTTTCAGGCCAGCCTGGACTATGGGGTGAGATCCTGTATCCTGTATCCTGTATCAGGAGGAATGGTCATTGCTGCCTTACTCACAACAGCCAAAGCACTAAGAAATTCAAATGTGTTACTAGGCCACCACAGGTTTAAACAAATTGCAACATGTCTTACAGACAAAATCCCAGGCAATTTAAAAAGAGAACAAGCTACTGAGATACAACATGGCATGGTTTCCTTCTCAAAGTTCTCACTGTTAAGTGTAAACCACCAACAGATACATTAACAGGAGAAACAACAGAAAACCTTATTAACAGGCACATAAAATCTGAGAATTAAAAGGGTGGCCAGAAGGCTGAGACTTATATAACCTCTTCGTGGGCCGGGGAAGGGGCCTGTTGGTGATTTTAGAAGGGTAGTACATGATGTTTAGGGGAATGAATGTGTCCCCAAAGCAGACACTGACATGGGATCCAGCTGCATTCTGCATTAGTCTCCCCGAAATGGTTAGTCCCTCCTGGTAGTGAGACTGCATAACAAATGTTTTCTTGGTATGAAGGGAACATCTTTAATAGAGAAAGATTCACGCTGTACTTCAGGAGAGAAAAAGGGTTAAAGAGGATGGGGAGCCAAAAGCAGAGATAGGGAGTTAGGAGCAAGGATGGAGAGACAGGAGGGAGGATGGGGAGACAGGAGGGAGGATGGGGAGACAGGAGGGAGGATGGAGAGACAGGAGGAAGGATGGAGAGACAGGAGGGAGGATGGGGAGACAGGAGGGAGGATGGGGAGACAGGAGGGAGGATGGAGAGACAGGAGGGAGGATGGGCAGACAGGAGGGAGGATGGAGAGACAGGAGGGAGGATGGGGAGACAGGAGGGAGGATGGAGAGACAGGAGGGAGGATGGGGAGACAGGAGGGAGGATGGGAGACAGGAGGGAGGATGGGGAGACAGGAGGGAGGATGGGGAGACAGGAGGGAGGATGGGGAGACAGGAGGGAGGATGGGCAGACAGGAGGGAGGATGGGGAGACAGGAGGGAGGATGGAGAGACAGGAGGGAGGATGGGGACAGGAGGGAGGATGGGGAGACAGGAGGGAGGATGGAGAGACAGGAGGGAGGATGGGCAGACAGGAGGGAGGATGGGGAGACAGGAGGGAGGATGGAGAGACAGGAGGGAGGATGGGGACAGGAGGGAGGATGGGGAGACAGGAGGGAGGATGGAGAGACAGGAGGGAGGATGGGCAGACAGGAGGGAGGATGGGAGAGACAGACAGGAGGGAGGATGGGGAGACAGGAGGGAGGATGGAGAGACAGGAGGAAGGATGGAGAGACAGGAGAGAGGATAGAGAGACAGGAGGGAGGATGGGCAGACAGGAGGGAGGATGGAGAGACAGGAGGGAGGATGGGCAGACAGGAGGAAGGATGGAGAGACAGGAGAGAGGATGGAGAGACAGGAGGGAGGATGGGCAGACAGGAGGGAGGATGGGGAGACAGGAGGGAGGATGGGGAGAAGGAGGATGGGAAGGGTCATATAAACATGTTCTGAGACTGATAGTCAGTTCCAAATACCATGCTCCATACTTTGGACTGTCAACTTTGGAGTCTCTACAGATGAATTACAATACTGCCTTGTTAAACTAAGCAGACACATAGCAGTATATTCCATATGATCACATTGATACAAAGTTTAAGAACAAGCAAAAACCATTCCAAAGCATACTGTGATAGATAACTCATGCCTGTAACTCAAGCACTCAGGAAGCAGAGGCAGGAAGATTTCCATAGTTTGAGATCAGTCTGGGCTACACAATAAGATCTTGACTAAAAACCATAACAAAACTAAACCAATATGAGATGATAGAAAATAGGAAAGTGGATTCCTGTGATGGGTAGAGCTGGGATTGACTTAGAGCAGATTGTATTTTGATTGGTGTAGTGGTTACATGGGCATATATAAACTTATCAAAATTATTTGGATTATAAATCTAAGATTAGTGTACTTCTCTAAATGCAAATTTTCTTCAATGTTTCTTCAATATATAAAAGCTACTGTTGGAGGCTGGGGAGTAAAGAGTGCTTCCTGGCAGAGTTGGGTATTTGAAGAAAAGCTGGTGAGGTAGGATGGAAAGCAAGGATCTGACTATGGAACATCATGGTGCCTCTCCCAGGAAGGAGCTCAAGAGAGAAGCCAGGGGAGGAACTAGGGGCTGAATTGGAAAGGAACTCTTGGGTGAAAGGTTTGAAGTTCATCTTGGAGGTTGGGGGAGGCTACTGAGGTATTCACTGTGAACAATGTCAGTGAGTTCAGAGCTGAGAAGGCGTAAAGGGGCATTGTCAGGTCAGGGAAGCCAGCTTCTCCAGTGGCATTGATGGCTGCTAAGGGAGTCAGCCAAGGGGGAAAGAGTTTGTGGGGAAAGAACAACATCACACACACACACACACACACACACACACACACACACACACACACACACGTCGGGGCGGGGGGGGGAAGCTGCAAGCTCAGTGTAGGAGTGGGTGTTAGCCATTAGCCTGGGTGATGGAGAGGGTGAGATCTGTAGAGGACCACTCATAACCCATTAGCCTGTCATTCTATTTTGAGACCAGGCAGTTCACAGGACATCAGGGTAGGGGGTTGTGAGTGAAAACTGAATATAATCAGTTCCCTTGGGTTCTTTATAATGTCAACCAAGAGGAAAGACTTAAAAAGCAAAACATATTTTGTCTTGCAAAGTTTTCACTAAAAGAAACTTAATTTTGACATAGAAAGTCCAATTTACTAAGAAAAAACAAAGCATCAATGGCCCAAACACCAAGCTGCATTGAATAATTACTGTGTACTGGGCACCCTGCTAAGAACATGTCATATTTAGAGGCAGTCCTGGGAAGGAGGTGTTTAAATTTACATTTCAAGCTAATGGACTGCTAAATATCACTAGACAGGGCTCTCACTTTAATACCATTGACATTTTAGACCACAAGAACAGCAGCGTCCCTGTCTTCTGATTCTTGGATGTCACCTGCACCATTTTGTCCTTAGCTTTGACGATCAAATGTCTTTAGATGTGTCCCCATATCCTCCAAGACACAGTCATTGCCTACCTGATCTGGTGGTGGGAAGGCCTTCTAGTTAGGGGGGCATTCAGCAGAATCAGGCCACAGACAGTATAGCCCTTCAGAAGCCCACAGGCCTCTCTGGCCACAAAGAAGCTACAGTTGAAGGAGAAAAGACACTATGACTTGTGATTGTATCAGTTTCCCAAAAGCAAATGCAATGGTGGCTGTGAAGAATGGACAAAAGGCCCGAAGGATCTTATGTTATGTTTATGTGTGAGAGCAAAGAAAAACACCAAGTCTTTCCTGGTCAGGCACTTGGGTTCATTTCCAGTGCTGGGACTAGCAACATATCTCAGGACCGGACTAAATCTGAAACTGTGGGGACTGTGGTCCCCAGGAACATTTTCACAGAACATGCTACAAGTTATGCCTTAGAGCCTACTAAGGATCCCATAACCCTATGACTATGTGTGTAGGGGAGCACGGGGCCATGTAAGGTCAGAGATGTCCCAAGTCACCTGCACAGGTCACCAGTGTGCTGACTGATGTGGTTTGAAGAAGATGTCGCTTCCCTGCATCTTATGCATAGCAGGGTTCCTTGAGCCACACCAATCAAGGATGAGAGGACTCTGTTCCCCACTCCTTGCAAGAGTCACTCACTGGGAACAGATGGCCTGGGTCAAACAGACCTGATGCCACAAATAGTAAGCAATTTTGACTAAGAGAACACTTAGAGTTATGCATGACGTCAGTGCAGACCTGATCCTCTCAGCTCTTACAGCATGAGACACTGTACAAGACTTCCCAGGTTCAAGTCGTAAGTGCTGACTATGACAGCACACTCTGCCCATGAGTTGCAAGCCAGATCTTCCCAGAAATTGCCTTTTACATATTCCACACTGGTGTACTGTTTGTGCAGACAAGGAATACTTGTCAGGCAGGCAGACACTGTGTTTGCTTGTGGTGAAGCGGCCAGAGAGTACCACTAAAATAAGTCACTTCGGCACAAGCACCTTCTCCGGTCTGTCTTCCTACACTTTGAAAACTGACCCAACTACAATTTGTCAGTGGTTTCTATTACTCAGATATATTTTTATTATTTATTTATTTATTTATTTATTTATTTATTTATTTATTTTGAGACAGGGTTTCTCTGTGTATCCTGGGCTGTCCTGGAATTCACTCTCAGAACAGGCTGGCCTCAAGCTCAGGGATCCACCTGCCTCTGCCTCTCAAGTGCTGGGATTAAAGTCCTATGCCACCATGCCCAGCCACTCTTGTAGGGAGCCATGGCAAAAGTAACCTTGGACCTGTAAGAGACTTGGGCTGCTTCAGAGAAAGTTGCCAGCATTTTAAGAATAACCCATTATGTTAAAAGAATAGCTGCCTTCAATCCTTCCTTCCTGATACATAGCATTTGGGCCCATAGAAGTAGCTTGTAGAGAGAAAGAAACATTTCACAGTCAGGTTACCTAGCAACCCTTCCCCCATGCATTCTGTAACCCAACTAACATTTAGCCCTTTCAGCCCCTATCTAGACACTCGCAATGTCTGACCTTGCCAAGCACCCTGGACTCCCCGCTTGCCTTCAAGGACTCACACACATGGACATTCCTCAGTCTGGTTATCAGGCAAATGGTCTCAAATGACCTCTCCCTGCCTGCCAAGCTCCCTGCTTGGCACCTCTATATAAGGTCCCTGTGAAAAATAAAAAAATTGCAGCTTGATCAGAAACCTGTCTTGCTGTCAGGTTCTTTGTACCTGCCCGACTCTCTTTCCAGGTACTTTGGTGACTGCAGCACATTGGGGTGGGGGTGTGAGCTCGAGTGGTGCCCCGAAGGTCGGGGCACAATCTGACATTATTTTTAAATTTTTTTATTTGGATTAGAAAGATTATTTTACATGTCAATCCCGTTTCTCCACCCTCCCCTCCTCCCCTGCCCCCCAACTAACACCCTACCTATCCCATACCCTTTCTGCTCCCTAGGGGGTCTTCAGAATCTGTCATATCCTTTGGGATAGGGCCTAGGCCCACCCCCTTGTGTCTAGGCTCAGGGGGTATTCCTCCATGTGGGGTGGGCTCCCAAAGTCCATTCCTATGGTAGGGATAAGTACTGATCCACCACAAGGGGCCCCATAGATTTCCCAGGTCTCCTCACTGACACCCACATTCAGGGGGGTCTGGATCAGTCCCATGCTGGTTTCTCAGCTATCAGTCTGGGGACCAAGAGCTCTCCTTTGTTCAGGTCAGCTGTTTCTGTGGGTTTCACCATCCTGGTCTGGACCCCTTTGCTCATCAGTCCTCCTCTGCAACTGGATTTCAGTTCAGTTCAGTGTTTAGCTGTGGGTGTCTGCTTCTACTTCCACCAGCTGCTGGATGAAGGCTATAGGATGGCAAATAAGTCAGTCATCAATCTCATTATCAGGGGAGGGCATTTAAGGTACTCTCTCCTCTGTTGCTTAGATTGTTAGTGGGTGTCATCTTTGTAGCTCTCCAGACATTTCCCTAGTACCTGATTTCTCTTTAAACCTATAATGTCTCCCTTTATTATATTATTTCTTATCTTGCTCTCTTCTGTTCTTCCCCCAGCTCAACCTCCCTGCCCCATCATGTCTAGGGGTGAGGAGGCCACTCTGACATTTTTGAAGAGCCCTTTGCTTCCTCTCATTTGAATGACCTGACTAGTTAGGTACAGATGAAATGTTTTGGACAGGAATACAACATGGTGACACTCTGCCCTTCTCAGCATGAAATATTAGAAGGCACATGACCTTAAGTGGCCAATGCCTGTTTTCCTCTGAGCACCTGACCCAAACAGGAATGGTGTCAATGACAAGCCAGGGGCTTCACCTACAAAACAGAAACAATGAGAGGGCACTGGGACACTGATGTCCCTCAGACAAGTCTCTCATCTCTATCTCTAACTTAGACCCCAGTGACATAAAGGTGTCACAGCTTTGTTTGTGCAAGTGGCACCTTACTAAAGGTGAGTCACTGGTTTATCTTAGAAGTGAAAAGAGGACTGAATCAGACTAACTTTGTTGTCAAAAATACCTCACAGAGGATGTTACAAGCAAAAACAGAAAGCAAAGCAAAGCCTGCAGAGAAGTACCAGGGTGTTATGGGAAATCTACAGACGTTGTTTTGAAGATAAATATGGTAACAACACTTTAATCACTTCTGGAAAATGTCAGCAGTTCAGTACAAAGCACTAACTCACTTCCAAAGGCAGACACACAATAGAATGAGACTACCTAGGTCTAAAGACATGTATTTCACAGAAGGTCCGTGGAAAACTCTGGTTTAAGATTAAAATTAACACGATTATTGTGATGAATGAGGCACTAAAATAGAACAACCAGAAAACACCATACTGCTTGACATGCTAAAGGGAGACTGAGAGACAGAGATAGAGACAGAGACAGGCAGAAAGATAGAGACAGAGAAATAGAAACAGAAAGACAGAGAAAGACAGAGATAGAGAGACACACAGAGAAATAGAGACACAGAGAAAGGCAGGCAGGGAGCTATAAAACTCAGAGCTGGTGGGAAGGCATGCAGGAGACACACATGTTTAGGTAACTTAGCTGTCATCTCATAGGTAGTAGCCAGTAAAGTCACAATCTTGGCCAAATCAGTTTTCTACCAATAATATTGTATTGTTATTTTTGGACATCTTTCAAAAAAACATTTATTTATTTATCTTGGTGGGGAGGAGAGGGAGGAGGCTTGTGCCATGGTACCCACATGGAAGATGGAAGACAACTTACAGAAGTCACTTCTCTCTGCCTTTGTGTGGGGTCTGGGGCTGGAACTCTGTTCTCTAGGCTTATTGGAAAGTACCTTTACCCAATAACTTCCCGTGTAGCCCAGGCTTGCCTTGCATTCCTATGTAACTAAAGCTGGACTGTAATTCCTGATTCTCCTGCTTCCCCCTCAAGTGCTGAGATTACAGGTGTGTACTACCGTGCCCAGATTTATGCATCTTTACTTTGACATATTCTGCCAGACTCTTCTGTCAATGTGCTATTTCAATCAATGGTTTGGGAAATGACAATGCCTCTCACATTGAATATAAATGTTGTTTTGAACATTTGTTTAAGGGAAAAAAATCCTCATTTTAGCATTAGTTTCTATCAAGTTGCACTATTTAAATGTTTATTGATAGCTGATGTTTTCTTTTTGAAGTTCTAGCTCACATCTCAGCATATTTTCCCATCAATGTGGAAAGCATGTATCCATCTTTGCCTAATTGATGCCAGGTACATCACCCAGCACTCAGAGGTCACCTGGTGTTTTTGAACCTCCCGCATGGCTGCATAGGATGTGAGGCCAGGACCTCACATTTGAATCCCAACTCACCTCACATATATGTCTGTTCCTTTGGCCCAGTATGCGAGGGGGAGAGCTGCTCTGAAACACTTTGCTAAAGAACACACTGGTATGAGGCAAAGGTACCCTCTCCCTACTATGCCTGAGAGGAACTCCCCTGAGGTGGGAAAACAGGATAGAAAGTAAGGTTCAGAAGGTCTTACATAGAGGCTGTAAAGTTAGCATGCAGGAAAAGCCTATTGACAAATGGGAAGGCTGGAAAGTAATTCTAACTAGGGCTAACCGTTGACATGGGAGCGGAAGCACTCTGAAGTGTCTGGAGGTAACCTGTGGCTCCTGGCAGTAATAGAATGCATCTGGGTGGGCATTAAGAAGCCACAAGACATGTGATGCTTGGAGTGTGTAGAATGCCACATAACAGGCTGTGTGAGGAAGCCTAGGTTATGCAAACGAGCTCAAAGCTCAAGAAATGACACAACAGCCCGTACATTGTATAGCAGGATGGTGAGCTGCCAGACTTTGCTCTGCTCCAAACTGCCTCCTCCTGTAGAACTCCTTTTCTTAATACATTCCCTTGTTTTGCTTGCTACCATCCACATGTCTCTGTCCAGTTCCTTGTTCTGGGACACAAGGACACAGAATCCCTCTGAAACTTCCCATTGACCCCAATATCCACCAACATCAGCAAGTTGACTGGCCCTTCAAAATTCCTTTTTCTATATCTTTCAGAAACCCACCACCCATTATGTACAAAGCATACCCAACCTGTAGACCACAAGTCAAGGAGAGCTATAAATGGGGCCAACACAGAATTGTAAACCTAGTTAAAAGATTATAAGACATGTTCACATTTTTTCATAATTAAATTGTGTGGTTCTCAAGTGTGAGCTGCATAAATGACAATGTTCTTTTCAATGTCAAAGGTTGCCACACTTGTTAGCAGATCCTCAAGAAATAAAAACTCCTTTATTCTTTATGCAATAGTTAGGAAAACTAAAAGTTGTTTTCTATCAAAATCTCACTAGATTGCTATTTTAAGAAGGCTTAGCTAGTCCATACCACACAGAAAAATTCTCAAAAGAAACATTTGTAAACGTTTCCTTAAATGTGTCCAGCAGATGTTGAGGTAGGCTAGTTAGAAACTCTCAGGCTTGAGGTCATTGAGGATGAGCCCTTCTGTCAATCATCTTTGGGCCCCGCCTTCGGTCTCTCTGGTAATACACTAATTTTAAAGAGGAAGAAAGCTTCACAATTGACCCTCAAGATTTAAAACTGTGTTGGAGGGAGGAAGGACCAGGAGACAGGGCTTCATTGAATTTCATCAAGAGAAGGTCCATTCCTCTGGGTAAAATATGGCTATTTTTATAGATTTTTTTCTGTCTTTAATTCTCATGAATCTATTGTATTACTTGAGTTTTGGTCAACAGAATGAGATCTCAGTTTTATCTCTGGCACTGGGAGGAATTTGGGACTTTCTGGTAAAGAACAAAGACATGCCATTGTCTTTCCCCTTAAAGAGCTAATCCAAATGAGCCTGCCAATCACCTGAGCAGTAAAATGTCCCTCAGGAAGTGTTCAGGAACTTTTGAAGATAGTATAAAGCCTTCATAAACATGCCTGTTCACAGCCCACTTCCCTATGAGCACTTTCTTCCATGGTGGCCTCTCTGGTCACTGGTCCCACTTGTCCCTTGCCCATTTGTAACAAACTCCTTATCATGTGTTCTGTACTACAGTCCTTGTCATGTGTTCTGTTCTACACTCTATGTCATGTGTTCTGTGCTACACTCTATGTCATGTGTCCTGTACTGCACTCAGTGTCTCATCTGAATTGATTCAACAGAGAAAACAAGGCTAATGAGCTGAGAGGAGACCCCAGTGAGATGTAACACACACTTTGTGTTTAGTGTCTGATTTTCACGTTCACAGATGCATTATCTCCCTTTCCATTTTAATTTAAGATCCCCAGTAGCTTCTGATGCCAAGGTACTCCAGTTGTGGAACTCACCTTTATAGCCTGCACCTCAGAAAAGTAGTGCTACATGCCACAGTGAGAGAGCCTGATAAGGTCCCTAGACTCATGTAAACTTCTGTGCAGTAGACATCAGGCGTCCACAGGAAGTCTTGGTTCTATCAGAGCTGCTCACATGAACCTGTGAGGAGGAATGAAAAAAGCTTTATTTTTCTTATTTCTATGAGTCCATTCACTGGAAGATAGGAAAGAGACATTAATATGTCACATGCACAGATTTAAAAATGATTCAGGCTTTCAGAATAGTTAAAAATGCTAGATTTTTTTTTTTTTTAAGAATTGAGCACCTTGGGGGTGACGGTGATGTTTGCCTTTAATCCTAGCACTTGGGAGGCAGAGGCAGAAGAAACTCGAGGCCAGCCTGGTCTACAGAGTGAGTTCCAGGATGAACTCCAAAGCTACACGGAGAAACCCTGTCTTAAAAAACAAAAACAAAGAATTGAGTAACTAAGATGTGATGTGTAGCACTACTTTTCTGAGGTGCTGACTGTGAAGGCGAGTTCCACAACTGGAAACCCTTGGCATCAGAAGCTACAAGGAGCAGAAAGAGATGGACTGCCCAACCCCAAGATTCAATTTGTAAACACCATTTTCTTGGTCCAGTGGTCATGTGACAGGCATGCTTGAGAAAGGGGCTAAAAGGAATTTAGAGTGTGAGGTTAAGTCACCAAGAGCGAGGAGGGGCTGGCAGATGGGAAACTGAGGTCAGATCACATCCACAGATACTGTACACATGGCATTTGGCCTTTGTGTATGAAATCCATCTTGGCCCTTTATTCTCTACCTTCTGTCCTTCCAGCATTCTGCCCCCATCTTCGATCCCTGCCATTTCCCCCATCTCTCTGCAAACAGACCCACCCATGTATTCTGAGAAAGACTGAAACACAGATAACTTCCAGTTGAATACCTCAGGAACTGTGACATCGACAGTGATAGTTGGGGCTGTCAATCAGATTTCTATTCATCCATGTGAGCTACCAGAGCTACATATAAACTATGGATGACCTTCACACTTCAATACAGAAGTGTCTTCAGGATGGTCACTGGGCAGTTGTGTTGCAATCCCACTACACCAGGTGACACAGAAATACCACCCCACTTCCTGCCTATGAGGTTTTTGACAGACACATCAAAGTTTCCAAACTTTGTCCTCTAAGAACCAAGTTGGTCATGTGATTGAGAACATGAAGGCTACCACCCAAGCCTTGATTCAGGAGCCTGGCTGACTTCCCTTCCCTGGACCTCATGGCAGTTGGAGGCCAGCCAGCAGGTGACAGCAGTTATCCGTAAGGCATCTCTAGCATCTCAGAAGCCCCTTGCAATAAGAAGAACTAGCAAATGTGACTTTGTAAATTCTGCCCCGATTATAGCCTGACTTCCTCCTTCTCACCCACCATTTCAAAAGCATAGAGACTTTGTCAGATAAAGTCTTCTTTTGCCCACATGAAAGCACTGTGTTTGTCTCTGCTGAAGAGCTATTGTCTGTGGAGACAACCACAGCTTGTGTGTTTGAGCCACTCATCCCATAGCTGCCTTTCTTCCTACCTCTGTTTGAGCAGTGCTCTGTGTCAATTCCAGAGCCCCATGCTGTCACTTCTTAAGTCACAACAGGACCCTTAGGTTTCCTGAGCAAAGGATGTGGGGGAGAGAGCCCGGAGGTTCTGTTGGGGCTCCAGAAACCACGAGCAAAGACAGAAACCAGAACAAAGACAGGGGTGGGTGAGGGTGGGGTAGCAGAGCACCCAGTTACTCCTGGACTTCCTCTCAAAAAAAGGAAAATGTTTACCCAGAGTATGTCTGGGGACAAGTAGAACCTGCTGTCTCTGCTTGGTGACAACATTCTGGTCTGCATCACTTACCTTTCACAATCTTCAAACAAAACATTTGTAGTATCTGATTTGTTAAGGATTGCAGTTTTAGTAAAATTTTATTAAGAAATAATACAATACCCCAAAGCCACTTTTCGTTCAGTAGTTACCTTCCTAGTTCTGACATCTTCCTATTTTTGAGGAATATCAGTACTTTTGCACAAAACATGATTCTTTTTTACTCTAGAGACAAGATCACAGGCACTTGGCAATATTTGTGCTTTCCACAAGAGGGCTCCCGAATGGTGGGAACTTGCTGACAGGCAGACCTTCCTACACAGCAGATGCTTTGCCACCTTGTATTTATGAGTTCAGAGTTACTGTGATAAACTGATCTTAGACTACAATGTCCAAACTGGACTTTCCAAATTAGTTTTCCTTTTTTTTTTTTCTTGTGGTCGATGGGTTTTCCTTAGTGGAGGAGGGAACTAGGGGGTGGGTTGCATACAGTCCCCTCCTGGCTTCCATTTTTCTTCACAGCCATTTCTGGTCTTCCTTTCTTAGTTCGGGTGATGTTCACTGAAGCCTTCTGTGTCTGATTGGAGACTGGGGGACATCACACACAGTGACAGGGCCTTCTTTGGGAGGGTCCAGCGCAGCTGGCCAAGGAAACGTGCTCCAGACAGGAGCTTCCTGCCAGCCCCTGAGATCTACTGCTAACATTGTTGCCAATTGACTGCTGAGGGTGGTGCCATCCATCTTAGGTTACATTGCTCAGAACTGCCCGGGGTGTAAGAGTCAGTGTGGGGCAGCCGCAGCCACCTCTCACAGGGCCACAAAGCAAGGAGCGGGAAGTCCTTGTATGGCAGGGCTCCCCACAAGCTCCAAGGAGTTAGGCAGCTCCTCTTGGGGCATTGACTTCCCTTCTTTGCTGTGTTGTTGCCTCTTATTTCTGGTTCTCACCTGTCTTCTTTTCTACCAAAGAACCAATGGCTTTCTACCACAAGGGGGCAGTGCAGGGGAAGAAACCAGTCAATAAATAGGCTTGATGCTTCTGTTAGGAAAATAATTGTGTACCTCACAAGCTTGACATTCTTTTGGCCCTCTCTCCCTTCCCCCCCCTCCCTCCCCCTCACCCTCCCCCTCCCTCCCTCCCTCCCTCCCTCCCTCCCCTCCTCCCTCCCTCCTCCCTCCCTCCCCCTCCCTCCCTGTCATGAAAGCAAACTGTAGGGAGCATACAAGGCTACCTGGCATTTTAGAGAAAACAGATTAAAAAAAAAAAAAACACAAAACAGGTTTGCAAGTTCATTTTTAGATAAGAACAAAGAGCCAGTAGCAACTAAAGAACTAAAGTAGCAGCTAAAGACTTGGCTTTTGTTCTTTAGAAAACAGCCTGGACTGTGGCCAAGGGAAGGATGTCCAGAAAAGCAGTAACAGTAAAGATGCTTGGATGTCCTAGCAGAGCAGAATCTCCCTAGTGTCTAATCTAGCATCAAAGATTCATGAAAATGGGAAGCAAAGGAAGCATTAGAGTAGCAAAGAGAGGCGAGGGGATGCCAAGAAGGTCACAGTATATGGTGTGTGTGTGTGTGTGTGTGTGTGTGTGTGTGTGTGTGCTTCAGCAGGCACAGGCACAGGCACTGAGGCTGGTCCTAAGCTTGTGCACAGAAACATCTACGAGAATGCATCCTCAGCTGAGAAAAGAAACACACCGAGTACTGAGGTCCTGGGGAACAGATGGATTTTGTTTGTAGCTGGTTTGCCTGATGCCCACTGGGAAGACTGAGTGGGCCTTCATTCTTTGCTATGTTGCTGGCCTCTCAGGGTAGGGTGTGCATCTAGAAGGAAGAAAGCAAGACAGGGTTCCACTGAGGCCATTTGGCGCTGCCACTGAACAGTGAGTATAATTTCTATTTTTCTCTCTCTTGCTCTAGGGCTGGGTCTTGGGTCCTTTCAGCCCAGCTTTACCATCAGTTCTCAAGGGAGCCTGACCTGTGGAGCCAAGCCACTAGGCAGATATGTTGAGCTTTGCAACCTAATACTTGGGAATAAGGAAATCCATATTCAGTTTAACAGTGAGCTCATCTCTGGGAACTGAGATAAATAACAGCTGCTTTCAGGAACTCCATCAAAATTATGCAAATAAGACCACACACAATAAAAGAAGATGACTGTTTGATGAGACCAAAATGGTCGGAATTTGTGGTTAAGAACAATTGCAGTGATTCAGAACAGGTATTAGAAATAACCAAGATACACATAGGGGAGAAAGAAAGGCTAATATCAATGCATTCACAGAGATCAAGGGAGGGAGGGAGCAGCTTTAGACAATGTAAGTCATAGTAGAAGCAGCCACATGTGGTTTACAAGAGTAAAGTTTCAGTTTAAGTAGAGAGACGATAGCTAGCACGCCAGTCTAGTCATCAGGAGCATGGATCTCAAATGGGGGCGGCTAGGGTACATGAGCCCTGTCCCAGCCCACCGCGGCATGCTTACATTCCTGTGTGGTTTGCAACTTCTTTCTTCCCTCTATGTCACCAGGTCTCAGCACTGTGCTTTCTCTAGTAGGTATTGCTTGTACGGACGTGTAGTGTGACGGCTGTGTTTCTCCCTGTGAATCCCTGACACCAAGTCCCTGGAACAGCTGGTCCCATGAAGCACTGTGACTCAGGAGTCGTTCCAGTCATGTGGGGAACTCAGTGAGAGTTCAAGTCCTCTGTGTGTGTAGCTGGAGTTTGTGAACCGGTAGCTACCGGAAGCTTTCTTTCCATCACATGGCCTTGGCATTTTCTCTTTAGGAAGACAAGCAGAGACCTAAAACGAAGAAATAAGCAGGGAGCTAGTATGCCAAGACCACCAGTGGAAAGCTCCATGCCAGTTCCGTTCCCTCCCAAGTCAGGACAGTCCCAACTCATCACTCTCTCCTGATTATACATTTGCATGTTTACTTTCGATTTTTACAACCTTTTTCCTTTCAGCCGTATTTTTTGGGTAGAACTGACCTCAAGCCTAGGATCTGGAGAGGGCCAGACTGGGGCTAGTTGGTTATTGCCTGCTCTCCTAGACTGTTGTGTGCAGAATTAGGCACACAGCCTGTTGTCAGCTGTTCTAGCTGTTTAGAAAAATTCCTAGGCACTTTTGAGAAAATCTTTACAGTTTTATTCTTCAGTGACACTAAAAAAAAAGAGAGAAATTGGAAATTTGGTGCAAACCTGGATTAAGCTTTTCTTGAAGCCATGTAATGGACATTTCTTATATATTAGAAGTTAATTTGAGTTTGTCTTCCAGTTTACTTACAATTGGAAGAGTCTGAATTTAGCCAGGTGGCAACGGCCATCTTTAATCCCTGCACTCCAAGGTGGAGGCAGGCAGATCTTTATGAGTTTGAGGTCAGCCTGCCTGGTCTACAGAGTGAATTCCAGGACAGCCAGAGCTATATTATCTCTGTCTCAGAAAACAAAACAAAAAAGTGTCTGAATTTTCAAGCCATTTTAAGATGATTTCTGTCTTTTTTTTTTTTCAAGAAAAGAACACTGCCTGTTTGGGTATTCATTGACTTAGCTCTCTGTGAGTGCTGTGTGGAGAAGTCAGAGAGGTTAGAGGCCAGGAGAAAGCCATGGGACTGATGAGTGATGCATGCAGGGGTGTGTGCTGTGTGCCAGCATGTGTGAGGACTCCTGCTAGGTCACTAAGGATTTGGTTTTCTCTAATTGCAAGGCTACTACATAAAGGAATTATTTGGGTAAGTCTCGCAGTATCGTAGTATAGCAAAAGTAGACCTTAGGAAAAAGAGCAAATAACTCCAGGCTCCTTGGGTTCCATATTTATAATCCAACCAAATCCAGATTTTAAAAAATTACCAAATACTAAAAATACAATACTGAGCATGTACAGAACTTTCCTTTGTCACTTTTTCTTACACAATAGAGCATAGCAACTACTTAAAAGAATTTGTGTAGTATTGGGTGCTATAAATAACCCAGAAAGTATCTCAGGTGTGTGGGAGGGTGCAGACAAGGCTCTATGCAAGCAGCGTACCATGTTACAGAAGAGGCTAGAAGCTAGAGGTATTCCTGGGTGTTTTGGCCATCCTCTGTGGATACCAGGGGATGACTGAAAATCACTTCATAATAACCTATGGAAATTTAATAATTTCATATGATAATTAATAATATATAATTATATACTTATATAATTGAAAGGTTCAGGCATTACGCTGGCCTGGCCCTGTTACCTGGCAGAATCCACTCAGGCAGTACCTTGGTTAGCCCAGGGTTCCATGAGAACTAGTCTGCACGAAGGTGTAAAGGAACCCTTTAAAAGACAGACCCCCGCCCACTTACTCTCTCTTACTCACTCCTCTTACCTTCCTGTCTCTCTCTCTCTCTCTCTCTCTCTCTCTCTCTCTCTCTCTCTCTGTGTGTGTGTGTGTGTGTGTGTGTGTGTTTCCGGTAGTCGACCACTAATTCTTCTCTCTTACTCTCTGCTCTGGTCTGTTCTTCCATTTCTCTATCTCCCGCTCTTGCTCTCCCACCTGGTAATAACAGCTCTATGGTTAACATACTCTACGGTTTGTGTTCCATCACGACGGTGCTGGCTCCATCTCACGGCTTATTTTTCTAAGTTTTAAACTTTTACAAAATCACAACAGTAATTATAACAATTTCCATATTACATATCTTCAGGTGACTTCTTCCATTGCCTTAAAATTTCACACCAAACTAAGGTGATACCATTACATCCCAGAGTCATCATTGCAACCCTGCAGGATATGAAGAGACAGACATCAATCTAATGCCGTGACTTTCACCCCTAAGAGTTTATCCTCAAGTTCATAAGGGGGAAGGCATTTCTTCTGCTCTCCAAACAAAGAAGAAACATGTTTCCTAAGCACCGAGAGGCTGACATTTCCAGGGGCTTTGACACTCACGTGAAGAAGTAACCAGAATATTTGAGGACATCAGGGCCAGGAAAGGGGCCAGAATCCACCAGATGGAGCCCAGATGCTACTTCTGGGTTGAAAGTGGTAGAGCAGCCACAGAGAGTCATTGGTAAAGGGCTGTGTCCTAGTTAGTGCTAATTGTTAACTTGTCTCAGCCTACGGTCATCTGAGTGGAAAGTTTTGATGGGGAGTGGTCTAGATCAGACCGGCCTGGGGGATTGTATGGGGATATTGCCTTGGTTACTAATTCATGCGGGAGGACCCAGCTCACTGTGAACAGTTTCATCCCTGGCAGGTGGCCCTGGGTTGTGTAAGACAGGTTCCTCCCTGGCTTCCTCCCAGACTTCCCTCAGTGATGGGCCATGGCCTAGCAGTGTAAGCTGTATAAATCCTCTCCTCTCCTGAGCTGCTTTTGGTCAGAGTGTTTTTACTACAGCAACAGAGAGGAAACTAGAACTGATGCTAATCCAAAAGGCTGTTGAGGGGTGAGGGCAGAGGGACAAGCAGCTTGCTGAGATGATACCTGGAGGCCAACAAGAATGCACACGGAGGGAGGGGAGGTCTCTGGGGGACTTGCCAGGGATAGTGAGACACGCTTAAGGGTGTTCACACTAAAGGGTGTGAACAACATTATCCTTGCTACCAACTTTGAAGAAGTCCAGGGTGGCAGAGGCGTTCGGCCTGAATAAAAAGGAGAGGAAGATGACAGAGAGCCAACTCTCTCTCCACATGGTTTTTGTCAGGTCCAAAGGAAATTCCACTCCCCCAAATTCTTGAGCCTGCCCCCCCCCCCAAAGGAGCTATTTCCTCACCACTGTCTGAGGAGACTGCATAGCCATCTGGGGTGTCAGCTGGCATACCAAATGCATGCTGGTTGTGGTGTTTTGAATAGGAATGGCCTCCAAAGGCTCATAGATTTGAATGCTTGCCCACCAGGAGTGGTGCTATTTGAATGGATTAAGAGGTGTGGCCTAGTTGATGGAAGTCACTGAGAGGTGGGCTTTATGGTTTCAAAAAGTCCATTCCAAGCCCAGAGTCTTTCTTTCTGCTGATGTGTTCATGGTGTCTCTTCACATAGAACACCAACTAAGACCCTGCATTATAGAGTTGAATCCACCAGGAAAAGATCACAGACTCAATTCAAATTATAATTAAATGCATTTATTAATTATTGCTAGCAGGATAACAGCCTTGAAGCCAAACTGAAGGTTTGCCACAGACGAGGCTGGGGGCCTGGGCGGGTTCTAAAGGTGGGGACCATGATCATGATTCCCATGGAATGTGTAACTGAGTGGGAAACTAGTGAGGATCTGTCTCTCCCTGATTACAGAGAAAGAGAAGCTGTCTCACTCCCTGGTACACAGCGGTAAGCAGTTTCACAAAAGCCAGAGAAAGCAGTTAATTATCTCAACAGTTTTACAATTCTGGGGAGGGAGCAAGGAGTCAGAGTTGCCCAGACCTTATCTTTTAGGGATTTAGAATGAGTGTCTAGTACAATGCTTTCCTTTCCCTGGCCAACACATTGGCCTCCAGGCTCTTCCAGAGTCACAGTTACCTGTATTTCTTCTTCTCGGTTCTTCTCACCCCACCACCTGCCCTAACTTCTCCAGCCACCGGGCTTCTCTCCTCAGGGGCTTCCCTCCTCTGCCTTCTCCTTTCCATATAACCTGAAATTTTAGACATGCCTCTCTTTGTCTTCCCCTCTTGCCCATCCCCTTGGCCCTTTCTTTAGGTTTCAGTTGCTTGCACACACCCTTTTGTCCGTCTGTCCGTCGTCTTTGTGTGCGTGTCATGTCTGTGTTGCCCCCCCCTCCCCCGCTTCATTTCATGCTCTCTCCCTGCTCTGGACTCCTCCAGACGCCTCTGGCTGTTCTCTCCCTCATATATACGGTAACATCTTCTCAACTATACCTTGGAGCAGTCATGGCCTCAGTTTGTTATGTCTGTAACAAAGCCTTCAGTTTACACAGGTTGAGAACCCTGCCTCAGTTCCAAGCCGATAGTGATGAGAAGGGAGAAACTCTAATTGGATTGGATAAAAGATTTAAATTTTGATTTTGGATTAAACTGGCCTTTTTTGTTTGTTTGTTTTTTTTCGAGACAGGGTTTCTCTGTGTAGCTTTGGAGCCTATCCTGGCACTTGCTCTGGAGACCAGGCTGGCCTCAAACTCACAGAGATCCTCCTGCCTCTGCCTCTGCTTCCCGAGTGCTGGGATTAAAGGTATATGCCACCAACGCCCGGCTTAAACTGGCCTTCTTCACAGTGTAAAATAGGTCATTATGATGTCCCACAAAGATGGAAAACAATTTGGAGTGTACTTCAGATATTACCAAGATATGGCATGAAACAGACCACACATTATTCAGGGCCAGTAGTGTGAGTGTGAGATTTGCTTGGTGTGGTAAGTAAATCAGTGACTATAATATCATCAATATAAGATGATATACAACAACATGGTATAGTGGGGACAGAAATAAAGCCAGATCAACAAATTCAAGCTGCAGGCCTAATATTCTACTAATTTATAATATTAGTAAAATAGAACCTCACCGAAATGTCCACTCCAACAGATTCAAGCTAGGAATGTGAAGCAGAGTGCACACACCTTTGAGGCATCCATATTTTAAATTCATGTTTCCTTTTTATCTCTAACTATGATTAAAGATAGTTCAATGATGTAAGTGTTTAGTTTGGATTAACTGCAAAAACCAGGAGAGTAAAGGGGAGCTATGGATGAGGAGAATTAGTACTAGGGAGGGAAATAGCATGGTTTAAGAGATTTGCAGGGGGAAATGGGAAAAATGCCTGGGGCATTTAATTAGGAGGGAAGCAGATGAATACAGAAGGGAGAGGGTAGAGGAATAGTAAGGATGTCTAGAAAAATATAAGGAATCAACGCCAGGCATGAGAAACCACCTTTCTTGTTGTTGGTCAGGAATGACCAAGACACTCCCAGCACATCATAGGCTTTTACTTTTGCCCTTGGTTGCCCCCTATAGGTGGAAGGGAAGTTTCTATTGCTGAAGACACCATGCACTTCAGACACAGAACCCTGAGGTCCTGAGTTGGATCTGACCTGACAGCCTTTTCCTTGAGGATCAGCCCTCATGGTACCAGAAAGCTTCCAAGGGAGGGAAGTGATTAACAGTCCTGCCCAGCTATCAACCACAACAACACCCATCAGGGCATGATAACCCTAAAGATACAATAGGGACACACACGTTGTTGGTAACCGATAGCTCCTTAATTGGACTTAAGGCTTGCTCAACCACTGGGGGCTAGTGAAATCATAGATCTTGAAGGAGAAACTACTATTGCCACTTTAGTAAACCAGTATAATTCCTACTACATTATAAATATTGATCTTTATATCCACAGATAAGTGTAGTTCTAGAGTTCTAGAATGAAATTTTAGGGGAGGCTGGGGGATGGCTCCTTCAGGAATGCTCTTGCTCTCCAAGCGTGGGGCCCTGAGTTCCCACCCTAGATCCCACTCACAAAGTTGGGCATGGTGGCATGAGCTTGTAAGCCTAGTACTAGGGAGGTGTGGACAAGAGGATCTCTGGGGTTCACTGGGTGGAGAGTCTGGTCTAATTGGCAAACTCCAGGCCAATGGATCTGACTCCCTCCCTCCCTCCTTCCCTCCTTCCCTCCCTCCCTCCCTCTCTCCCTCCCTCTTTCCCTCCCTCCCTCCCTCCCTCTCTCCTCCCTCTTTCCCTCCTCTCCCTCTTTCCCTCTCTCCCTCCCTCTTTCCATCCCTCCCTCCCTCCCCCTTCTCCTCTTGCTCCTCTCTCTCTCTGTCTTTCCCCTTCCCAACAATGAACAATGCCTAAAGAATGAAACTAACGGTTGGCTTCTGGTCTCTACATGCACACATATGTACCCCTGTACACACATGAACACACATACAACAGATGGAGACCATTTCAGAAAACCATAACTCGTCAAATGCAGAAAACAAGAGATGGTGTAATTTCAAGTCCCAACTGATTTATATATGACATAATCCCTGTACCTAAGCCTCAGGGATGATCGTGGAAGATGGGGCAGAAAGATTTTAAGAGCCCGAGAAATAAGGAGTTTGCTGTGAGATTGTGTCTCCGAGAAATACCAGGAAAGTTAAACCCATGAAGTTTCATCAACACAGCTGCCTAAACAAGACCTGAACAGTGGTGAAACCATTAAGTAAATGTGGGAAACCCATGAGAACTGATAAACAGGTTTGTCTTCCACATTGTGAGAATTCTGTGCTTAGGCTGAAACATAACCACCATCTTATTGGTCAATGCTGTGGTCCCCATTCTGGGAGCCTTGCCCCAGACCTTTGTAAATCCCACTCTGTGAGTGTCACCCTGGACCTCTGAGAACTAAGAAAAACAGTCCTATCAGAGTCTTCTCCTATCCCCTGTCATCAGACCCATGGCTTGTTCTTGTTTCTTCCCCATTTTTCAGTCTGTTTTCTAGGATTTATTCTCTCTTGGTTTTCTGCCTCCCTTTTATTTGCTGAGTAAATGTGATGTCCCCAGCTCCCACTCTTGCCTAAAGCTGTGACTTTAGGCATTAATGACTTCAAAATCTGTACTCGAGCCCAGGTTTCTCAATTTATCTCTAGATTCACATTGCTGTCTATGCAATGACTCCATCTGAATAACATATAGACAACATCAGCTCAATGTGTTGCTTTGACCTCTTGGTCACCTTGGCTGACATGCTTCTGTCTGGGTTAAGAGCATGCTATCTGCATTGTTGTCCCAGTGGGGAAGTTTGGAGTCTTCTGACATTCCCGTGTCACTGTTGGTCCCACTCCTCATTCATACACCACTGAGATCTGTGGATTTTGTAGAACACACAGACCACTGTTCGCTCTCTGTTCTGCCTGCCTCTCTTTCCATCCCATGAACCACAGGACAGAAGAAACTTGTGTTTGCTCCTTAGCTCCCTCATTCCCTCTAAAACCTGCATTTCGATCTCTTCTACACTGTGCTGGTCTCCTGCATATGTGCACCTCTCAGTGATCAGCAAATACCTGATGATTCTGCTGGGCTAATCCTAGAGTGAACTCCAGCTCTCTGCTATCCCTGTTGATCTCACAGAGAGATACCTGAACTGTGGGTCAGAGTCCCCCAGGGCAGCTTTCAGTTTATATGAAGAAATCAAATCTTTTTTTCTCTTGAAAGAAAGTGTAAAGAGAAAGGTCCCATGCAAATGACACACTGTAAAGCTTGAAAGAGAATTCTAGTGAAGACTGTTTTTTTTCTCCTAAGGCAGAACCCAGACAAGGCAGTGAGGTCTACACATTTGTGTGTGGATGCCAGGAAGCAGGAGTGAGAGAGAAAGTGAGTTACAAAAGGGAAAATGGGGAAAGGGGTTCATCAAGCTAGTTCCACCTCAATGGTGCCCTGTGGAATCATGCAAACACCCTCTAGGTTCTCCATGAAAGTGAAGACTATTTGGGCATAGTCTGCTGACTCCGACCTGTCCCTGAGGAGGGCCATCTCCAGGAACATGGACCTTCTTGCACTTCTGGGTAGCTGTTCTTCAAGGGCTAATGTGTCCTTTGAGTTGGGCTAAAAGCAAGGCCCAGAGTTTGGGGATGTGGCTCCACTGGTGAAATGCTTGCTTAGCATGCAGGAAGATGCAGCCTTGGGTTAGATCCCAGCACCATATAAACTGAAAGTGCATGCCTGTAATCCCAGCACTGGGGAGCTGAAAACAGAAAGATCAACTACATAGTGAGTTCAAGGCCAGACTGAAATACATGAGACACTGTCTTTCTTAGTTGGAGTTACTATTATTGTGATAAACTCTGTGACCAAAGAGGAAAGGGTTGATTTGCCTTATGCATGCACATCACTGTTCATCATCAAAGGAAGTCAGGACAGAACTCAAACAGGGCAGGAACCTGGAGGCAGGAGCTGATGCGGAAACCATGAAGGGATGCTGCTTACTGGCTTGCTCTCATGGCTTGCTCATCCTGCTTTCTTACAGAACATAGAACCATCAGCCCAAGGGTGGCACCACCCACAATGAGTTGGACACTTCCACATCAATCACTAATTAAGAAAATGCCCTATAGGCTTTTTTCCTGTTTTTTCTTCTGTATTTTTTAAAGTTTAAATTAGAAACAATCTTGTTTTACATGTCAATACCAGTTCCCTCTTCCTGTCCCCACCAACCCAATATCCCATCCCCTTTCTGCTCCCCAGGGAGGGTGAGACCTTCCATGAGGGATCTTAAGAGTCTGTCATATCATTTTGAGCAGGGCCTAGACCCTCCCCTGTGTGTCTAGGCTGAGAGAGTATCCCTCTATGTAGAATGGGCTCCCAAAGTCCATTCTTGTACTAGGGATAAATACTGATCCACTGCCAGATGCCCCATAGACTGCCCAGGCCTCCTAACTGACACCCACATTCAGGGGGTCTGGGTCAGTCCTATGCTGGTTTCCCTGTTATCAGTCTGGGGTCCATGAGCTCCCCCTTGTTCAGGTCAGCTGTTTCTGTGGGTTTCACCAGCCTAGTCTTGACCCCTTTGCTCATCACTCCTCCCTCTCTGCAACTGGATTTCAGTAGTTCAGCTCAGTGTTCAGCTGTGGTTATCTGTTTCAGCTTCCATCAGTTACTGGATGATGGCACTAGGATGGCATATAAGGTAATTATCAATCTCATCATTGGAGAAGGGCATTTAAGGTAGCCTATCCACTATTGCTTAGATTATTAGTTGGGGTCATCCTTATAGATATCTGGATATTTCCCTAGTGCCAGATCTCTTTAAGCCTATACTGGATCCCTCTATGATGGTATCTCTTTTCTTGCTCTCCTCTATTCTATCCCAACTCAACCTTCCTGCTCACTCATGTCCTCCTCTCCCCACCTCTTCTCCCCTTCTCTTTTTCCTAATTCCATCTCCCCTCCCCCCCATGCTCCCAGTTAGCTCAGGAAATCTTGTCCCTTTCCCCTTCTTCCAGGGACCATGTATGTTTCTCTTAGGGTCCTCCTTGTTTCCTAGCTTCTTTGGTGGTATGGATTATAGGCTGGTAATCCTTTGCTCTATGTCTAATATCCATATATGAGTGAGTGCATACCATGTTTGTCTTTTTGTGACCTCACTCAGGATGGTTTCTTCTAGTTCCATCCATTTGCCTGCGAATTTCAAGATTCCTTTTTCCCCACTGCGTAGTACTCCATTGTGTAAATGTACCACATTTTCTTTATCCATTCTTCAGTTGAGGGGCATCTATCTAGGTTGCTTCCAGGTTCTAGCTATTACAAATAAAGCTGCTATGAACATAGTTGAGCAGATGTCCTTGTTGCATGATTGTGCTTCTTTTGGGTATATACCTAAGAGTGGAATTGCTAGATCTTGTGTTAGACTGATTCCCATTTTCCTGAGGAACCGCCATACTGATTTCCAAAGTGGTATGAGTTTGCACTCCTACCAGCAGTGGAGGAGTATTCCCCTTTCTCCACATCCCCTCCAGCATAAACTGTCCTTGGTGTTTCTGATTTTAGCCATTCTGACAGGAGTAAGATGGTATCTCAGACTTGTTTTGATTTGCAAGACTTCATCTTGATAAATTTTCATGTGGTGAATATAAAATGACCTTATTCATCTCTTTTGATTGATTTTAGTTTGAAGTCTAATTTGTTAGATACTAGTATTGCTACAACAGCTTGTTTCTTGGGTCCATTTGATTGGAAAATCTTTTCCCAACCCTTAACTCTGAGGTACCATCTGTCTTTGAAGTTGAGGTGTGCTTCTTGTATGCAACAGAAGAATGGATTCTGTTTTTGTATCCATTCTGTTTGCCCATGTCTTTTTATAGGTGAGTTAAAACCATTATTATTGATGGATATTAATGACCATTGACTGTTCATTCTTATTTGTTTTGGATTTGTTGGTAGTAGTGGTATTGTGTGTGGATTTCCACCCCCCCCCTTTTTGGTGTTGGTAAAGTGGGATTATCTATTGTCTGTGTTTTTGTGGGTGTAGTTAACTTCCTTGGGTTGGAGTTTTTCTTCCAGAACTTCTTGTAGGGCTGGATTATGTATTGTTTAAATCTGGTTTTGTCATGGAATATATTGTTTTCTGTATCTATAGTGATTGAAAGCTTTGCTGACTGTAATGATAACTCTTTCTGCATGGTTCTGCTGCTGCTTTAGGGCCCCCAAATAACACACAGAGTCTTATGTTAGTTACAATGCTGCTGGTCAATAACTAGGATTTCTTATTTGCTAGCTCATTCTTAATTATCAACCATAACTACTAATCTATATATTTTTATAAGGACTTATCTTACAGAGGACACTGGCCTTACTTGCCCTCTCTTCTTGTTATCACATGGTGATTTCTCCTTACTGCATTTCCCAGAATTCTCCTTGACTCCTAGTCCCACCTGTCTTGCTTCTCTATTGGCCAACAGTGCTTTATTCAACAACCAACAAGATAAACATATACACAGAAGGACATTCCCCATCAGCTGACTAAGTAGTCTGGGCTGCCATCTGTGTTCTCTTAGTGTGGTAGAATATCTATACTGGACCTTATGGCTTTCAGAGTTTCCATGGAGAAGTCAGGTGTAATTCTGATAGGTGTCCTTTATATGTTACTTGGCCTTTTTCCTTTGCTGCTCTTAATATTCTTTCTTTATTCTGTATGTTTGGTGTTTTGATTATTATGTGGTGAGGGGACTTTTTGTGGTCCTCTCTATTTGGTGTTCTGTAACCTTCTTGTACTTTCATTGGCATGTCTTTCTTTGGGTTGGGTACGTTTTCTTCTATGATTTTGCTGAATATGTTTTCTGCCCCTTTGAGGTGGTTTCTTCAACTTCTTCTATTCCTATTATTCTTGGGTTTGACCTTTTCATATATTTTCTGGATATTTTGTGTTAGGGATTTGTTAGACTTAAGATTTTCTTTGGTTGATGAATCTATTTCTCCTAGATTCTCTCTTCCATCTTTTGTATTTTTTTTTTTTTGGTTTTTTGAGACAGGGTTTCTCTGTGTAGCTTTGGAGCCTATCCTGACCTCAAGAGATCCACCTGCCTCTGACTCCCGAGTGCTGGGATTAAAGGCGTTCGCCACCAACGCCCGGCCCATCTCTTGTATTCTTTTGATTATGCTTGCATCTGTACTTCCTGATTGTTTGCCCAACTTTTCTATTTCTAGTATTCCCTCAGACTGTGTGTGTGTTTTTTTTTTAATTGTCTCTGTTTCAGCTTTCAAGCCTTGCACTATTTGAATTGTTTCCTTCATTTGTTTGGTTGTTTTTTCTTGGCTTTCCATGTTTTCTTTAAGAGATGTGTTTATTTCTTGCAATTTTAGGTTTATCTTCTCTCCATTTCTTTAATTTTTGTTTGTTTTTTATTCCATTTCTTTTCTCATTTCCTCTTTGAGGGTCTCTATCATCTTCATAAAGTTGTTTTTAGGGTCGTTCTCTTCTGCTTCATCTGTGTTGGGATGTTTAGATCTTGCTGGTGTGGAGTCCCTAGACTCTGGTGGTGTCACATTGATCTTTCTGTTGTTGAATGTGTTCTTATACTGTCGTCTTCCCATCACTTCTTTCAGTGGGTGCCAGTGGGGTCTCTCCCTGTCCTGGTGGGTATAGGTCCAAGGTTCTCTTCTGGTGGTTGCAAGCAGGTCCAATACTCTGATGGCTCTCCTTTTCCCATAGGTGGAAGTGGGACTAGTACCTCGAAGCTGGCAGACTCTGGATGGGCTGGTCTGCTGGGATGGGTGTGTGTCCCCCCTCCCACCCCTCTTACCCCCGCTGGTAGTTTCACCCTATAGGCTTTAACACAGGAAGATCTTGTACAGGCATTTTCTCAGTTGAGGCTCTCTCATCTCCAATGACCCTAGCTTGTGTCAAATTGACATAAAACTAGCCAGAAATTGTCCTAAAAACAATGCCGGGGTCGATGGAGAGATGGCTCAGAGGTTAAGAGCACTGACTGCTCTTCCAGAGGTCCTGAGTTCAATTCCCAGCAACCACATAGCGGCTCACAACCATCCGTTATGAGATCTGGTGCCCTCTTCTGGTGTGCAGATATACATGGAAGCAGAATGTTGTATACATAATAAATAAAAAAATCTTTAAAAGAATTAAAAAAAATGCCAGGGCCAAAAAGTACAGAGGTTCATGATGGGCCCCAATGTAGAAGCCTGCCATGCACAGAACTGTTCTCCATGGCTACAGTGGAAGTGTGAGGTGGCCTGAGGGGAAAAGATCTGTTTTGGCAACAAACAAAACAGGAGAAACAACTTCCTGGATATCTGAGTAGATGGGTGGGTGCAGGATTAGAAGCTAGATGAATTTGGTGACTGTCACCACTGGAAACACCCTAGTGGCCTCTGCTTTTTAGAAAATGGTAACAGGAAGTGGCACAGGGAGTGAGCAAGCAGTGAGATGCACATCAGAGCCCTTGACAGACACTGCCTATCACCCCTCCTCCACCATTTCAACTATTGAGAGAATGCAGATGTGAGCGTCCTGTCCCCCAAGTTCCTTGTTAGGTGCTTCCAAATGATGTCATTCTAGTGACAAAAATGAGAAAACCTTGATTGAGAACGGTTTTATTGCCCTTCTCTCTCCTGTTGTGTGGATAACTGAAAGCCATGTTCAGGGTTGCAGCATTTGTGCTAATTGGGAGCCAAGAGCCCTCTATCTGCTCAGTCCAAGGCCACTTAGTCATGCTGGGCCACTCCTGCTATGAAAAGTTGTCTAGCTCAAAGAAGATGCCCAAGATGCCAAGATCCATCCCCTTGCCACAGTGCCATCAACCAGGAACACATTGTGTGTCCAGCCTTGGGGCTGAATCCTTCAATACACTCTCTCCACTTGTGCTGCTCATCCCTTCACTGTTCCCGAATCTAGTGGCCGACAGAGTTCCCATTCAGCCACTCTGTGTGCCCCAGCCAGGTCACTCTGTCCACGTGGGTCACCTTGTCCATGTGGTGGTGACAATACAAAATAAGGAAGGAGAGGCCCATAGAGATGAGAACCCCAGTCCAGCATCCCTTCTCAAGCTCTGATCAAAATTGACCTTTCTTGGGTTTCCCAAGGCAGTGTGTGTGAATGACACCACATGCTATCCACAGTGAAGTCAGAAGAACCCTGGAATCCAGAGCTATAGCATATGCAGAAACAAAAGTCTTACACAGTCAGGCATAAGGTGTTCACTAGGCTCGTTCTTTTGAAATGACCCCATCATTTTGTATTCAATCCATACGATGAAACTAAGAATTAAACTATTAAATTCGAGGGTTGTTTTTTAAAACCAGCAGTTGATTTTCCCCTAAGGAGAAGCCCCATAAGTCATAAGCCAAGAGCTAAAAACTTGTGTGCCTGAATTTCCATGGGCCACTTTGGAGCTAATTCTGGCTTTCCTGGTAAGGGCTTTCTCCCTTCGTGTAGGAGAAAACTCTTTGAGGGTCCAGGCAAGGAAATTCCAATCATTGGACACCCACAAGGATTCTAGTACAAGAGTAGGTCACATTTCGGAGCTAAACAAGACCTTGTTGAGTAGGTCTGTGGTTCATCATTGTTTTGCTCTGTTTGAGTGTCTCCAAAGCAATTGGTGCCACATGCTAAGTGGTAATCTTTAGATGGAGATGGAAAAGTCCTGTTCTTTTGTAGTTCATGGGCCAACACAGTATTGTATGGTAGGTGGTTTCTGTTTAGTTACTGTAGCTAGCTTGTCTTTTGAAGACATTGTCTTACAGTAATTAACACTCCTGGTGTTTTTGGTTGGGAGGCTGAATGAGTCATGGGAGCCTCAGGTCACAATTGAAGCAGGTTCCAAAACCACATGGGGAAAACATTTTACCAAGGAAACTGAGCACAGAATATCCATCATGACATCACTGTCCAGCTACTCTCTGAACCCATAACTATGCACCTCCTGGGTGCCTATGTGCTGGACACTGGGGCAAGATGAGTAATATGGGCAGCTGTCTTTTCAGCTTACAGTGGATACAGACAGAAATCGTGGTTAAGAGTGATTTAAAAAGTTAATAAAGCTGGGTTGTGATGGTGGTGGTGCACGCCTTTCTTCCCAGCATTCGGGAGGCAGAGGCAGGCAGATTTCTGTGAGTTTAAGACCAGCCTGGTCTACAAACACTAGTTCCAGACAGGCTCCAAAGATACACAGAGAAACTCTGTCTCAAAAACCAAACCAAACCAAACAAAAAGTTAATGAAAGGGTAACTATAATAAAATACTGTGCATATAGCATATTAAAATATAGTCTGAGAATCCATGAATTTGAGAGGGGGAGGGGGAGACATACAAGGAGACCACCACACAGTACTTGGGAAAGATATATACGAACTTCAAAGTTTTCCTAGATGTCCTCACCCACAACAGGCAGGAGGTGTTTGCATTTGGGAGTCACAGGAAAAGTTCAAAACTACTAAAACAGCCATCATCTTAATGACCTAGAGAATGACCTTTCTGAACAGTGCAATTGCAAGCATTTCAGAAGGGGACATGGCTGAGGGAAGCTGTGTTACTTGATGGAAATGACACAGGCAACACACACACCATGCTCATTAGCGACAGTGTGTTCATAGTGTCCCGTGAGTCCCAAATACTGCAAATAAGAGTTCTTATATAAACAGGAACACAACTTACCAAAGATGGAACTATCTTATGAGAAATGACTTGGGGACTGAGTAAGAGCCAGGCAGAGCTACTTAGAAATTTCAGGTCTCACTTTCTTTTATCTTGGAATTCTTTTTAAGTTTCCAATTTTAAAATGTTCCGCTCTCTCCTACATGGGAAACATAAAACCTGCTTTTCTATTTTAAGTCTGCAAAAACATGTTCAATGATCTTTTATATCTCAGGAAACAGTCCCAGGCTCATGAGTCGCAACACAACCATATCAGCCAGGCTTCCTTGCTGGGAGACCAACACAGTTTTATGAGGCTCTATTGATCCTCAAAACACATTTTGTAATTACAGTATCATCAAATAGCATAAAGGCTTAGAGATAAATGAAAACTTATCAATTCTATGTATAGTGCCACCATCAAATGGTCACTTTCTACACATTGGAAACAACTTAAGCACACTTTTATTTTCAGTAAGATGTTTATAAAATGAATTTTATAAAGGTTATTTTTCATAATAAAGAGTTAGAATCATAAATTGATGACTTATTGAAGTTATTTTCATTGTTTTCAGACATTATTGTAATACAATCAACACTTCACAAAGAACTTCATCTTTAAAAATACAAATTTATTTTTAAAATGGATTATCATGTGTGAGAAGCCCACACTCTTGAAGTCCAAGGAGAGATGAGTGTCTAAAAGTTTCTCAGCCTTTTCTAGGGTCTTTCACCATTCTGTCTGTTGGGCCTGCCGTGAAGGAAAAGAATGCCACCACATCACATTTGCCTGTCGTGTTGCAGAGATCTGTTTGGGCCCTTCCCTGTGATCTCCTCCTTTTTTGTCAAGTTGGCACCAGCCCTTCCCAGGTACTGAGGGCTCTGTCCTGATGTCCTCTCTTCCAAGCTCATCCTGTCACATTTCTCCATGGAGAGAGTGACATTAGGATGGTGAGAACATTAGGAGGACGTGCTTTCTCACTGGGGGTGATATCAAGATAGCAAAAAGCTCTCTTACACATAAAACACATATATACACATCAGGTAAACAGATGCACAGCACGGCTCTGCTGGTACAATTCCCTGGTGGGGTGAGGAGGGAAAAGTTGATAACAGGAATGGGCTGAGATATAGTGGAAATTAAGCTGGAAATGTCCTTAGTTGAGGAGGAGTAGCCTGCACCAATGCTGCTGGCCATCTTTCTTTTAAGTTATGTACTTACTCAAGCACTCCAGAAATGCTCCTGGCACCCTGTATGCTGGTGCTTGCTCAGTTTGTCCACTTCCTTTACCATGACAAACACCAGAGGTAACCAACCTGTGATGAGCAGAGGTATATTTTGGTTCACGACTTTAGAGCATCCAGTCCAGGGAAGAACTGAGGCTGCACAGTCTCCTCTGCAGGCATGCCCACAATGACCCTAGACTTCCCACTAGGCTCCATCTCTTATAGGATCCCCACCTCTCAATAGCACAACACTGGGGACCAAACCTTTGAAGAGACATTTGAGGTCACATTATAGAACCAGTTATTACCTAAAGAGATGGAGCTAGAGGCTGTGCCACAATTTTGTATCTGTTGAAACACTCTGCCCCCAGAAGATGCAATAGCAGAGAAGTATTTAAAATGTACAAAGTCAGAAGCTACTCTGTGCAACCTTCTTCCTATCATCAATACCTGTAAGAGAAGACTTGGCTGTTCTACAGTAAGCAGAAAAGGAAAGCTTTCTCTGTCACCATCATGCCACATGCATAGTTATGACTGCACTGTCCCCTTCTATGCCAACTGCACAAATGAAAGTTACCAGAATTCTCTGTGCGTGTGTTTAATCCAACCTACAGCAGTATTAAAACCAACAAGGACAACTATGAGAACACCAAGTTTCAGAGTGAATACCTAATTACCAGTAATAAAGAAACAAAGGTCAGTCCATTACAACAAACATTTTGATATCTTTTATTTCCTTGATAGAGTAAAACGTTGGAAGTCCCACAGTGGTCAACATTGAGAACTTTGTTTACTCAGCCCATTTCTGGCTTAGTCTCAGCTGGTGGAGAACTGAATGTATAAAGTTCATGTCTTTCCTGAGTGTGGTTTCCTCAGTTTCCACTCATGCCCCTACTCAACTCAATGCCTCCCCTGTCAAAGCTGCTTTTAGCTAATGCTGAAAGGGCAGGAACTTCAAGCCTGTTACCTGCCCAGATGCTGTCCAGACCCTCCTCTTCTCATGTGTAGTTCACGTCAAACCAGGATGGTGTCTGCCTCCTTTTGTACTTTTCTTAGGGCTTTCATAATAAACCACTGTGAAGTAGACAGTAAAACAATAGAAACACATCATCTTTCCCTTCTGGAGTCTAGATCAAGATGTAAACAGGCTCATGAGCACCCTGAAGTCTGTAGAGGAATTCTTCTTTCTTCTTAGGTTTTGGTTTGCTGTTGCTCTTTGGTACCCATTGGTTGGTATCTGCACCATCCAGCAATCCCTGCCATCTCCACTTTCCATAGCTCTCCTTGTAAAGAGCCAGTCATGTCAATTCTCCAGTGTGATCTCAAGTAATTACATGTAGAAACCCTGTTTCCAAGCAAGATCACATTTTGAGGTTAGGCCTCCATTGTGTGTTCCTGGGAGGCATGGGGATACAATGGAATCTACACCACTGGGCCGTAGGCAGTCTAACACCTTGCACTGATCCGCAGTGAGTCTCCTAAGCCTGGACATTTCTTTATGTCAAGATATCTTGCCTTATTTCAATTACCTTGGAAACCATCTTAGGAATTAAATTAGATAAATTAAAATTATATTGGCTACACATGGGCTTTGGCTGTAAAAATGGGTCTGCTTAAGATAAATGGTGTGTCACGTGTAACTGTGAAAAAATTGAACTCAGCTGTCTAAATCATAATGCTGACCTCATATAGAGTGTCCTTAGGTACACAGACAGGGTGGCATCAAATGTGGGTTTCTGGTCTAATCTGGCAGTCTGGCAGGAAAGTGAGCAATAATTTTAAAAATGGATAACATTTATCGTGCATTCATTATTCCAGGTGCTCTATTTTTCTTGCCCCCTCCCTCTATTTGTCCCTCCCCCTCTGATGCTATTATTATCTGGTTAGGTTAACTGATTTTCCCAAGATTGCTAAGTCAGTAAGTCTCATAACTGGAGTTGGACAGGCAGGGGGACTTCAGACCCCATGCTCTTAACCACTCTACCCTCCCTTTAAATGAAAGTATAGGGTTTTGTGAAAAACTGAACAACAAATCAAATGACTCTTGGATGGGCGACGGAGTGAGGCTCACATTGAAATAAGGAAGTCAGGATGAAGAATGTCTGCAGCACTCTTGGCCTCATCAGAAGCTAGCAGCTGAGGCATCATGGGAGGGAGGGGTCAGTCAGCTGAAGGTTTCAAAGATCAGAGGGGGAAGAGATTGATCAATTCCAAGTTCTAGGTCAAAGGCCATCACCTACCTCAGCATTAGAAGCACCAGGTGACTTTCCAAAAACTTGCCTGGGATGGCCAATAGCATTGTTTCAAATGCTCCTGGTTAGTTTCCAAGGAGCAGACAGGTTGAGGAAGAGGTCCTGACACCCTGAAAGTTCCTGACATTACCATTAAACACTTTGTCCTGAAGCTGACTGGAAACCTAACTTTAGTGGGGTCCCTAGCTGTAATGGGCCCAAGGTCTTGACTCTGAGACCTGGGCCTCTGTTCTTTCTAGGGGAGTGACTACCACAGCTGGAGTTCTTTCACCTGACATCAACATGACTCCTACCCAAAGACCAGCAGGGGCTAGGGCTGAACATGCAACTAATCATTCCAAAGCTGGCTTCTTAATGTTCTCTCGGTCTGGTTTCCCTCTCAAGGTGGGTGTATACAATTGATGGGTTAGGGACTTTGCATGCACCTGAAATGCAGTGTCACATATGAGTAAGGAAGAAGCAGTCCACATATGGTCAAGGGAACTCATTATTTCAGCCCTGATCTCTTAATTGAGGATTTTAATAAGCTGTTCTGCCCTCTAATCCTTGTATTAGTTATTTTTCTCACCGATGGGACAAAATACCTGGTTAGAAGCAACTTGAAGAAGGAAATGTTTCTTTTGTCTCACAGTATGAAGGTCTTGTCTCCTGGTGGGAAAATCATGGCAGCTCCTGAAAGGCAGCTGGGGGTGTAGTGAGAGATCTTACTAGGTACTGGTGGTGCTAACCACGCCCATTTGGGCGTGGTCACAGGAGGGTGTGGGATTTAGGTATGAGGGGAAAGACAGGCTGGCACCCTCTCTCTCTCTCTCTCTCTCTCTCTCTCTCTCTCTCTCTCTCTCTCTCTCTGGGGTCTGGTCGGCTCTCAGAGGGCAGCTGAGCTCGGAGTTCGGATCCGAGGTTATTGGTTTCTCATGTAAGTGATTTCTCCCCAATAAAATTAACCTACTTCATCCCAATCCTGTATATCATAATTTGTGCAGCCATAGCTGGGCAGTCAGGAAGCAGAGAGAGATGGATGCTGGTGCTCAGCTCCCTGACTCCTTTTCATTCAGTCCAAAACCCTAACTCATGGAAAGGCATGACCCACAGTAAAGGTGGGTCTTCCTGTTTCAGAGTTACCAAACCTAGTTGGGAGACCAACCCTACAGGAAATCTAAATCACCTGAAGAATTATCCCCTAATGAGACACTTGTCTTCCCAGAATCCTCTCCCTCCGTGTAGCCTGTCAGTGCTTCCATGAGGCAGTACTGACTCAGCCATTACCATTTCCTGTCCGATTTCCTGCAGACACAGCTCTCTCTTTGTCTTCTCCAGCTCCCTCCTGACCGCTGTCAAGATTTAGTTTGCCTGCCCTGCTGCTTTTCTCTCGAGCTATAATGAACCTATCTTCCTGCTTCCCTCTGAGTCCATTTTAAGTTGTTTTATTAATGTATTTAAGAACTCCAAAAGGTAATTCCAATTTTCCCTGGTAACATTCCCACTTCAAGACCTGAGTGTAGAGACTCTCTCAGAAGGATGCACAAGAGCTCGCTTCTTGGGGATCTGTCAAGTAGACAATCAAGTTAGCCATCACACCCTCTTTTCTTTAAATATCACCTACATGATCACTTTGAACTCTAACCTTTAAAATTACATTTTGATAGGTCTGACTTTATAACCATTTCTATGTTGACATTTAACCAGCAGGCCATTGGTGTGGAGAGGCGGGGGGGGGGCAAGGAGAGTGCCATTAAAGGGTACCTCTAGAGTTCATTTTCCATCAAGAAAAGGAGACTGAAAACTTCTTGTGGGGAAGACATGGTCTTCTAGCTAATTTTTCTGGTTTTCCAGCACAGTTGGTAGATTGCTTATTTAGCATGCACTAGGCCCAAGACTTAATCCACAGTACGGCATGAGCTTTGAGGTTCTGTGACGGTGCAAGTCTATAATCCTAGTGCTCAGGAAAGGAAGGCAGGAAGATCTCAGGCTCAGGGCTGTCTTCTGCCGTGTGGGAGTTAGAATTTAGTCTTGGGATACATCCAACCTTATCTCAAATACAACAGAAACAACTACAATGGCAAAAAGAAAACAGGGTTTTCCTTAGGGAGTTAGCCTGCTCTCTTTCAGATGTGACCACGGGGAGAAGTGGTTTCTTCCTATTTTCATCACACACACACACACACCAAGCAAGAGCGGGGAAAAAATCCCCTTTCAGGGAAAGTTAGTCCAAGGTATAAAAATAAAAGGCAACTGACTCTTTGAAAGTTTGGGATTTTTTTTTTCATTTTCAAGTGTAAAGATTCAAGATAAAAGAAAAAGCAAGAAAGGTCTACAAAGACCAGAGGGGAAAGTGTTAAGATTGAATACTGATAAAATAATGCTCAACAACAGCCAAGAATTTGTGAAGTGCCTCACATTTCACATGTGATTTTATTTGTTGGATCAACTTATGTGTTTTTAACCATATGACTCAAAAAGAGATTTTGTTTTGCTTTGTGTTGCTCATTCACATCACAAATTTGAAATGGTGTAAAAGTTATAAACACTGCACTTTCATGACCCATTCCCGTAGAAAGCCAAGCTGTGTGAAAGTCACCCGTACATCAAGATTCTGTGGTTTAGAGCCCTGACAACTCAGCCACCATCCCTTCTCAAAACAGTTAAGTCTGAAGGGCTTTGCCCGAGGGACAGAGAGGAATGGCTAGTGCATTAGATTCCATCAAAACTCCTAAGGAAACTAACTCGTGAGGAAAAAGGTTATGTCAAGGAGAGCAAACCTGAGGTGCTCATGAGCCCGGCAGCTCCATGAGCAGGGACCTGGGGTTCAACACTCCCCTCCATAAAGCCCCTAACCACCTAAAATCTCCCACTTGGCTGGCTTCTTAGAGTCCCTCTCATCTTCTAAAGCATCACCTCCTCTTGGAGGATGTTCAACATCCAGAGGCCAGCAGCCACGCAGGAATGCTAGGAATAAGTCCCGAGAGGCACCACTTCTGACTCCTTTGTTCTGTTTTTGCTGAATCTCATCCAACTGTGTTCTCGAATTAATTTTTTCAGTAATTGCAGTAAACCATGGAATAAATTCACACCCCTGTGCTGGCTAGATTCACAAGACCTCACAGTGGAAACCCTGCTGGACCCGAACTGTGATGACATGACAGTCTTTCCTTAACAGATGCAATGCCACAGCCTTCAGGGTCCTTGTTCTAGACTTTTCCTGCTGAATGCTCACTCAGTTAACAGTTCCTGTGAGACTCACTGTGGGCAGTTGGCACTCTGTATGAAGCCTTTTTGCTTGTGCCACCTGGGGGCTGGTGGCCTAGAGTGTTCACATTCCCTCCTGTCCCCTCTGGAAGTCTGCCTCACTGCATTTTCCTCAGGGTCTCAGCACTCTGACTGCTCTCGACTCCTCCCTGTCAGCTGCAGGGAGCCAGCTTCATTAGACCCATCCTCTGCAAGGCTAGCTTCTTGAATTTCATGCTAGCACCATTATCTTCTCAAAACACTGTCTTTTCTTGATTCTTTAGCACCTACCCACATACTTTCTTGTATTAACAGTATGTTCTAGCACCTTTTGGTCCTAGGAAAACAGCCATTCGTGATTAGCTCACTTTCATCTATGCTGAGAGTATATGTCTTGGGCTGGATAAGTGTGGTATGTACACCTTAATTATAGCACTTGGAGATGGAAGCAGGAGAATCAGAAGTTCAAGCTCAACCTTAAATTCGTAAGAAGTTCAAGACCAGCCTGGATTAGATGAAACCCTGTCTCAAAGTTTAAAAAACATTTTTTAAATGCATGCAGAACTTACATCCTTTAGTACAGTCCAAATTTGGTAAGCCAGAAAAGTGAAATGTAAATGTGTCTGTCTCTTCCTCAGAATCTAACATGGTTTTAGTTATACAGTATTGCTCAATGATGTGCCCTGCGTGAGACATGCTTAAGCCTATCAAGTTAGTACTAGGTCTTTTCTGGGTCTCAAAATAAATAATAAATAAATATATAAGCCTAAACCAAAAACAAACATAAACCCCTCTCTCCTCTGAAGTCAGTTTGAGTAGACTTCAGTCACGGTTTATAATGTTTGACCACTGGTGCACCCAGCTCAGGGAGAACCTTCCTAGTACTTCCTCCCTGGCAGAAGTGTGACCTCATCTCTCTGTCAACCCAGTTGCATTCATTCACTGATTCTGGAACCTCCCAATTAGAAATTAGTTACTTTGACTTATGTCTTTCTAAAACTGGCAACTTCACCTGGAAGAGGTAATTCATTTAGATTAAAGAACTGTCCTGATAAAGGAAGAACAGAACTATCCCCTTTTCTCCCTGGAGCCATAAATAGAAGCTGCCAAGGCAGGGTGGCATGCTGCCCACCCTGCAAGGCAGAGACACATTATGGGTCAGGATATGACTGGTTTTCCTTACAAACAGGCATCAGGCTTCCTTGCGATCTTAAAGTTGCAGTGTCATTATTAATGGGTTTTCTGTACCCCCATAATAGGTTTCTCTGCTGACACAGTAAGCCAGATGAAGCCAGATTAAAAAGTAAAAGAGCAGGTTTATTTTGAGTAAAGCGACTCCTGAGTGACTCCTACAGCCCCCAGAGATAGAGGCAGGAAGGAGCAGGAAAACAATCACATGGCCAATCTAAAGAAGAGACCTTAAATACCCTGTAGGCTCAGTTTGGGTCCCCCTCAAGCTGGTTTGTGCCCAATTATAACGCTTTAGGCAGGGATTGGGCAGCTAGCAGCCTCAGGGGAGGAATCGCCACAACCGTCAGAATTTGGAACTGGATTTTTAGGTGGTTTTTGTGAGTGGGTGGGGATTGGAGAGAGAAATGAGACTGAGCTGTAGATTCCAATTGAACGATTGTATTAGCTGCTTGTCTATCATCGTGACAGAGACAACATAAAGGAGGAAAGCAATCTCACAGTTAAAGAGGGTTTCATTCTGTCATGGCAGCACAGGCGAGGCAGAGCAGCTAGCTCAGCTTATGGTGCTGGTCTAGCCTTCTAAGCCCCACCCCTTCTGACTTACTCTCAGCAGCGAGGTTGCTCTTCCTGAAGGTTCCACAGCCTCTCAAAATAGCAACCCCTGGCTGGCAACAAATGACTTCATTTTTGTTTTCCCTTTTTGAGACATGGTTTACTGATGTAGTCCAGGATGGCCTTGAACTTGCCATCCACTGGCTCTGCTCTCCGAATGCTAGGGTTAGAGATGTGCTCTTCCAGATACAGTAGTGTCACTATTCCCAGTCACAGTATTTGTTTTCCCTGTCACAGCTCCTCACAGTTAGGTTTGAGTAGCTATGCAAAGTTGTCCTTCACACTTTTGCCCTGGTGTGTCACACCTACCTGCGGTGTCTGCAGCCCAGCAGGCCACTGTTAGGAGCATTACAGTGAGAACACCAAAGTCCATGGTGATGGTGTATATCTGGTGCTCCCCAAATTGAGAGTCCTTGGGTCACCAAGCGCATGCTGAGTTGTGCCAGACAACAGTCTTCTCTGTAACTCGGCACATTGTCACTCAGCCTATCCTAAACACAGCTCCTCTGACACAGGCTTTTTCTTCTTTTTCAGCCCAAAGGGTTGCAGAGGTCAATTTCTATCTGGACTCTATTTTCAAGGCTCAAACCTAGCAGGAAGAGTCAGGAGGGACAGCTGTGGCATCGTCACTCTGTTCTCCTCCGATGATTTCTGCTATGCTCAGATCCCAGAACCTTCCGTCCTCCACGCCCCAAAATTCTCTTGCATTTCTGGGCTGCAGGAACCAGCCCCAGAGGTTAACAGGAGAGGATATCATATTTGTCGTAGTGCTGGAGGTGTCAGTCACTTGACCAAATGTCTGAATATAATTCAAATATCAAAGCACTAGTTTACTCCTTAGTCATTGAATCTTGTTTTGAATTCTGTGCTCTTCCCAAGAGTCATTTCAGGCAAGCTGGGGAGATGTGACAGATTGTTTCCAACTGTGTCTGTTTCCATCATAAGTCCATGAAATCCCACCAAAGGGACTTGTCACCTGCCAGACTTTTTTCATTTTTTTTTTAAATACAAACCACACTATGTAGCCCCGTCATGCTTTAAAGTTAAAAATCTTCCTGCAGCTTCCCTAGTGCTGAATTTGCATGTTCATACCACTGTATCCAGCTCTTTCCTGCCAAGCCATCACCAGGTCTTTGACTGAGGAATGGCACCTCCACTAACTGGCTGCTGCTGAGCTTTCTTTCAAGGTGATCACAAACTAAAAGTAATCTTTCCTATGGGGGAGCAACTTATCAGTGGTTATACCAGTGAAAAAAAATGGCTCCCCCTCTTCTAGTAACTATCAACTGCCAAGAACCTCATAAGCACACCTTACTATTTACGATGGAATGTCAACAGGTCCCATCTTGTACAGATAATCACAGAGGAACAGGAAATTTGCTGTGAGTTTATGTCTCTAGAAACGACAGCAGAGCTACCTCCATAAAACCTCAACAATACGGCTGCCTAATCAAGACCCGAGCAATCATATCACAATAGATATGCTAACATGTGAGGGGAAATCTCATGGGGCCCCACCCCATAAACAGAAAACTACAGGCAGTCAATGACTTCTGGGAGCAGCATTATTTACCCATGCAGAGTACCTCTTTCATAAAAATTATATTTTAAAATTAGATTGAAAAATAGTTGTCTTCTACATGGCTTTCTCATACATCCTTAGTTTGGTTAATCCTCTCCTCCTCCTCTTCCCTGCCCTCAATCTTACCCTCACTGAAACCTTTCTGCTTCCACTATTCCCTCCCTGCCTTTCCTATCACATAATCCCACTCTCTACCCTCCTTTGTAACTCGGCTAAGATATGTACTCAAAGGCTTCTGTACCCCAGTACAGTGACACTTCACATCAGTTTCCATTCACAACAGCTAGGAAATGCACTCAGCCTGGATTGCCCATCTTCTGACAGATGAATAATGAAAATGTGGTGCAGATACACAGTGGGATTTTATTAATCTGTAAAGTGAAATTATGAAATCATCAGGAAAATATCTGGATTTGGAGAATATTATACTCAGTGAAGTCATTCTGAAACAAAAAGACAAACGATGAATGTCCTTTCTCCTATGTGAGCCTAGGCTTTGGATCTTCAGATTTGCGTGTTTAACTTGGAGTGCCTATAGAGATCAGGAAGCTAGAAAGGAGCCATGGTGGACGGGAGGCCTTAAGAGAAGGGAATAGTAGGACCTGTCTGACTTCCTAAAGGGGACGTGAGAATAGAGAGTATGAAGACACAGGCAGAATAAGAGATGCAGTGAGATAACAAGCACAGTGTGAGAAAGAGAAAGTGAGAAAATCGAGAAGACAACTGGCTTAATTTCCTTGTGGAGAGGAAAGTCCCCATGGCAATGATTCAAACACTCGGGACCACTTAGAATCCATTCCAATGACGGGGCTTAAGAAACCAGGGTCTCCCTTTCCATTAGTTTCCACAGATATCTCCCTTAACACAATCAATCCATTCTGCTCACTTCCCCTCAAATGACATTACAGCTAGACATAAACATCTTCCATTAAGCGGGACTCCAATACTGCCTTGAATTGGTATCTAGAGAGAGTCCCTAGCGATGTTTAGCCCTGGTGGTTTGCACCTGGAAGGAAATGCTCTTTGTTTGGTCTTCACAGTCTTGGAAAGCAATCAGATTAATAAAGTAAAATAGAAACTGTGAGACCTTTGGCACCTGGCTGAAGTCCAGAAGGGGTTTCTTGAACATTTCGTGCCAAAGGAAGTCGGTAAGTTGTAGTAATCTCCACGGACATCTGAGACCAAGGTTACAAATACTGTAGTTGTAAAACTGCTCATTTCCTTCTCTATGCTACATTCTGAAGAGGCAAGGAGGTCCTTACACTTCAGAGTTAAAAACAGGATGGGGCATGGAGCCCTTGAGAACTTCTTTCAAAGTTAGCATTAGTCTCAGATCTCAGGTCACCACAATGCAGACCAGCAAGTTCACACAATGAGGCAATGATGGCTGTAAATGCAAGAGACCTTTAGCTGAGAAGGACATGACTCCAACTTCTGTCTGCCTATTGCTTGGTGTTTGCTAGTCAAAGTCCTAGAGCACTACACAAGGACTTAGTCTCTCCCAAATCTTTCCACTGTTGCTGAGAGCCCAGAACTGTGTAAGTCAGTAGATTTGCAACGCACATCAAGCCCAGAGTCTTGCTCCTGCTAGACAAACACTCTGACACTGATCTACTCCCATAGCCCCATTTCTGAGCTATAACACAACTCATAAGAGTTTTAAGAGAGTCATATACATATACATACATACATACACGGAAGCACGCATTGTTGAAGTGTTTTGTCAAAACCATTCATTCCCAATATGAGTTCACAGTCTAACCAATGCAACCCATGTACAAGAAGAAGACTGACCCCATGCATATAGATGCAGTAGGCAGTTGATTCTTCGGGGTGGTGTTAGCAGTTGCCCAAGACTTAGCTCTCTGTGTGTAGCAATCAGGAATGACAAGTATTGTTGCTCCCCTGGCTTCCTTCTCTGACAACCTTCATTGAGGATTTATATGCTTTCTAGAACCTGGAAGCTGTGAAAGGCAATCCTAGTGTTGGAAAAACATGTACTCTTAGTCCAGAGGGCCTCCATCTGGAATCAGACAATTGCAAAATTGTTGTTGGAGTTATTGCTCTGATCAATTGAAGTATGTTGTGAGCTCTAGTTACATTTCTCTTGACCATATGCGTCTCAGACAGTATTCACATCCATAATCCTATACGAAGCATGGCTCTAGGTTTCTGGTGGCCTATTCTTTTTCTTCATGTCTTCACACTCCAGACTTCATTGTTCAGTTGTGAGGTAAAATTAGTTGGCTTCATTACTGCCTTGGCTTGATTCTCTATCCCTCCTTGAGTATTCCTCCTCTAATCAGAGTTCATAGCACAAGCTGTGTCTACGATGCTAACATGTTCTTCTTTTGGTTCACTTTTTTAGGATATTAGTCTAAGGACTTGGGAAGGCATTTTCTTTCCTCTAGTGTAGCCAATCTTCATATCTTAGGCAATGCTGCTTGTGTGATTCTCCTTCTACCATAATCTTAAGACAGGAAACCACAAATTACCTCATTTTGCACGGTAATTCTAGGCTCTGACTCATGTAGAGGGAGCGATTAGAATCACAGAATTTCAGTCTTGTAGGGAACAGAGAGGTCACCTCAGTGACTTAACATGGGAGTCACCCAGGCTGGTTCTCATTTTTTTTTAAACACACGATTCCTTTTCTCCTTCCCCCACCCCCAGAGACTTCTCTGGGTTTGACTGGACTCCGGAATCTATATTTTTAGAAGGTTCCCTGGTGATTCAGATAAGTTCAGTCTGTGACCCACTGGCACACTCACCTTCAGACAGAGGAATATCTGCTTGGATGTTCTGGGTGTACAAGCATCTGGCTGGCATAAGGTATGGGGAACAAAACCTTTCTGTGTGCTCAGAGCATTTCCCTATGCTCTGACCCTATCTTACATGGGTTATTTACTCTACAAGGTTATGTTAGTGTCTATGCAGAGAGCTAGTCCTGTTCGTGTGAACAGCTTGGTAGTGCTATGGTGACCAGACTATGTAGAACCTATTTTTACAAATAGGCTGTTTACTCTTCTCAAACAGCCTTACAAGACATCTTAGACAGTTAGAGGTGTTAGGACCACATCTCCTAGGGGCGCTGTTGCTCTCATTTTCCATCCAGTCACACAGTAGTGTGTAACAGCTAAGTGATTTGCTCTGTTACTCATAAGAAAAGCTAGTTAAAAAAAACCAAAACCTTCAAGACACTTTCTTATGCCAACACCCTGATTCTAGAGAGTTCAATATAACAGAGGATTCTTACACACACACACACACACACACACACACACACACACACACACACACACACACTTGGGCTGACCTGAATTCATAATCTTTCTGCCCTAGTCTCTCAAGTGCTGTGTTCACCAATTTATCCAATGGTAACACATTATAAATTAGTCAATGCACGTTATTTACTGACTACAATGCCACAAGCCCTTTTCTTATTCTTTTATGGTAATGGAGATCAAACTCAAAACCGTAGGCATGCTAAATAAGTACTCTGCCATTGAGCTATATCCCCAGACCTTGGGATTATTATTATTATTATTATTATTATTATTATTATTTTGGGTTTTCGAGGGTTTCTCTGTGTAGTTTTGGAGCCTATCCTGACACTCGCTCTGGAGACCATGCTGGCCTCGAACTCACAGAGATCCGCCTGCCTCTGCCTCCCGAGTGCTGGGATTAAAGGCATGCGCCACAAATGCCCGGCCTTTTGAGTCATTTTTACACAGACCCTAAAGGCAGGATTTGCTTTAGAATATTAATAGTTTGTGAGCACATTAGTCAAAACCATTAAAACATTAAGATTGATATTAATGCCTTATAAAGACCAAGAGTTGGGTCTCAGGGGTAAAAGCACACTCTGCTTTTACAGAGGGGATGAGTTGTATTCCAGGCACTCCTATCAATCAGCTCACAAGTGTCCAAAGCTTTGGTTCCTGGGACTAGATGCCCTCTTCTGGCCACTGCTGGGCATTGGTGGCACACACCTTTAATCCCAGTATTCAGGAAGCAGAGGCAGGCGGATCTCTTTGAATTCGAGGCCAGCCTGGTCTCCAGAGCGAGTGCCAGGATAGGCTCCAAAGCTACACAGAGAAACCCTGTCTCAAAAAACCAAAGGAAAAAAAAAAACTGCATGCACAGCATGCACAGAAAGGACCTAGTGTAGACCCATATAGACTCTGTGATTCCTGCTTCAGTCTCTGTGAGCCCCTATGAGCCCTTAATTGATTCTGTGGGCTGTGTTCTCCTGGTGTCCTCGACCCCTCTGGCTCTTACAATCTTCTTCCCCCTCTTCTGTAATGTCTGCATGTGGGTCTCTGCATTTGCTCCCATCAGCTGCCTGGAGGCACTAATCTATGAGTATAGCAGAATATCTTTAGGAATTATTTCGTTGACTTTTTTTTTCAGTTGTGTTTGGTTCTAACCCTAAGTCTCTGAGCCATCCAGATGGGATGCTGGTCATCCATGCAGTGTTGGGCATTGGCTCCCTCTCAGAGCTTGGGCCTCAAGTTAGATCCCTCAGTACAGGCACAGATTCCCTTTTTACTCAGTACAGATTCCTTAAGCCAGATGTCACTGAAGCTGCTCAGCAGGTGAGTTTACTTCCTGTTAGCAATGGTCATGTTGGGCCTTCCTTTCTCTCTGGCTGTCCTCTGGTAACAGTGGCTACAGGATCTCAGATGTGACTCTTGGATTTCTTCCGTATAAATAGTGATTGATTAAGCAGAGAAAGCCTGGGACAGCTGGCCATGAACCAGCATGAGTAGTCCAGAACAACAGATAAGAAACAGACTTCAAGCTGAGTCACATTCTGCCTCAACAGATATGCCCATAAACCTGAGTAAATCTCTGAAAAATAAAAGCTGTCTTTGCATTCTCCATGAAGGCCATCCTATATGCTGAACTTTTTATGTTTGCATGTATAAATACACATGTATAATACACTCAATATATTGTATTGGCCACTCATACCAAGTTCATAGACTAATGAAATAATTTCTAAAGCTGGGGTAATACTGATGCCCAGGGGTATTTGGATTGGGGGTGGTACCATTTTGGCTGATATAATAACTAAGAGGAGTTGTTAGCATTGAGTTAGCATTGAGCTGCAGCAAGGGATATTATGCAACGGAGAACGTCACTCAAAATGCCAGAATGCACTCTACTGAGAAAATGCTGTGAGAAACCACAGACAAGCCACCCATCATGCTCTGTATGATGGTGTGCACTAACTTCTACCCAAGAAACACTGTGGTTTGCCAATCCACCACAAATAGTGGGAGTGATACACATCCACATGTCTATACAATAATTCTGAGTTTTCACTCCTTCATGATGGTCTTGGCAGGGACATACAAAGATATACACACAATTCTGGTTTTAAAATTTCCACTGTCTCATAGACCTGTTTAATATAGTGTAGATTCTTACATGCTGAGTGAGGGTGATTCCAACATTTAGAGATTGGATGAACTGACCTCCACAGGTCCCTGCTGGTCCTTCAAGTGGGTGAGTATATGATAATGAGTTCAGAGAGATCATCTGCTGTAACACTTTCTATTTCCTGTCAAATTCAGACATGTTTTCAGTATGCTCATGGATTTAACACTGATTACAGTGGCTCACTTTTCCCTGAGTTGAGTAGATTGTATTTTTTCTCATTTTTGAAGCCAGAAAGTCATCTCCCCAAATCCCAGCCATACCAAAGTGCTAGTTTCAAAGCCCACAAGTAATGGACTATTTTTTTCAAATAACTATTTGGAACAAAATTCAGTTGAAATTAAATTTATCTACTCTTTTTCTATTCAAATTAAGGATACTAAAATATCTAGATAAACTAGAAATATCTCTTAACTACTAAGAATAATTGCCATTTTGAATCTTTCATATTTTTATATATGTATGTATTTTATTTATTCAGATAGGGACTCACCATAGCCCAAACTGTCCTTGAATTTATGATTCTCCTGCCTTAGCCTGTTATGCTTAGATTATAAGCAGTATGTCTATCTTGACTTGAATCTTGGAAAGTAATTATAAAACAGAATGATATTTGAATATATTAAAAAGAACAAAATCTAATACAGCAAAACTTCATGAAATACTATTGTTTTTACTTATCTTCTAATACATAAATGATTTGTTAATTCAGCAAACACTTCCTTAGGGCCTGCGATATGACGAAATTCATGCCAGCCACTGACTAAACCAAGATGAGCAGGACAATGGCTCTGCTCTCAAGATGTTTCAAGCATAGTTCATTTTTTTATATTATTGGACTAAACCAAATCATATTTTTACCGGTTTATTTCTTTGATTTTCAAATAGGGTAGTTCCATATGGTACAAAGTCATTAAGAGTGTAGACTTCACATGGATGTCCTTCCAAGGACCACTGCTGAGGAGAAGTGCTTAGGCAATAGTGGGAGACAAGCTGCATTGGGCCCTGGGCAGCCTGTGAGGATGCTGGAGGCACTGTGACAAAGTGAGACGAGGAAAAGCACTGCTCTCTGAACGATGGAGGCAGCTTGAGAAATGAGTGAAAAGAGGGAAAGGAGCAATCATAAGATCAGCTCTAAGTCCCTCACTCAGGACACTGAGTCGAGGGCTTTATGCGTGCTAACAAGTGCTCTACACTGAGAGCTATCTCCACCCACCACTCAACCTATTCTACAGGTGTTTTAGAAAAAAACAATAACAAGATGATTTAGGTAGGTTTTTTTTTATTGTCAGATCACTTCCAGTGTGTTGTGAGACTATTACTTATGGATAGGAGTGAACTTTTAATTATTGATGGCATAGGAGGTGGGTCTCTTTGGTCATTTGAAACATTAATGTTTTAGGGTTTCTATTGCTGTGAAGAGACACCATGACCATAAATGAAAGCATTTAATTGGGACTGGCTTACAGTTCAGAGGTTTAGTCCATTATCATCATGGCAGGAACCATGGCAGCATGCAGGCAGACATGGTGCTGGAAAGGTAGCTGAGAGCTCTATATCTGGATCAACAGGCAGTAGGAAAGGAGAGAGACACTGGACCTGGTTAGAGCATTTGAAACCCCAAAGCCCACCTTCAGTGATACACTTCCTCCAACAAGGCCATTTTCCCTAAGGCCACTTCCTAAGCATTCAAATATCTGAACCTATGGGGTCCATTTTTATTCAGGCCATCACACCTAAGCACAAAATATCTGCATAGGCAGAAACTCTTCCTGGTATTAGGATGGAACACTGGTCTTTTCTGGACTTTGGACTGAAACTGCGTTGTTGGTATATTCTGGGTCTCAATACTTTGGCTTTTGGATGGCAACTTACATAATTATCTCTCTTGGGTCACTGACTCCTGAGTGCAAATTTTGGGACTCAGTGCTTATATCATCCTATGGTTTCTCCTTCTTGAAGATTTTAGGATGCTGATCAGTATGACATTTGCCACTCACCTGGTGAAATTAATGAAAAACTTAATTATATATTATACAATTTAAGTAGAAGAAGCTACCCGATCTGGCAAATGGTTCAGTTAGTGTAATCTTTCAAAAACTGTGAATTACATATGTGTTCACAAAATGAAGTCAGAAATAAGCATCTAATTCTCACTAAGTTTGGTATGGAGATGATGAGGCAGAGGAATTTTCCTGAGAATTGCTACCACAAGTCTACCTTCACACTCATTTGGGATATGCTTCCTTTTTGTTCAAGAGCTACCAAGTGAGAGATTAATATAGAGCTCAGCTGTAGCATATCTGGGAGATTGGCAGAGTAAATACAAACTTCTCTAAGGAGTCACAAACATGGCTAGGTCTACACAGGAGCTCCACCAAACACATCTAAGATGGAGCCAGCACTCAAATTCAAAAACATGTGAGAAAACCCTCCCTAGGACATCAAGCAGCAGGTATCATAAATGACCCCATTATATTAGATGTTCTGAAGCTGAAGTCCAAAGAAGGAGGATATTGTCCAAGATCACTCACCTGGCTCAGAAGGCCAACATTACCTCCCTTTAAGGCTTCTACCACTCGCATTTTCTAAAAGTCTACAGGGAGGATGTTCTCTCCTTTAGTCCTGGTGTAATTTTTAGTAAACTTAAGTTTCTCCTTTTGGAAAGGAATGAGTATCAGAGGAGTGGGAGAGATATGAAATGATACAGCTACAATCTCAAAAACAAAAGAAATAACTTAAAAAAAAAACATAAAAAGTTATCGGAGACTTTTCACTGGCTCTGTTCTCAGTAGTCAGGGCACATTCATCTGTGGGAAGGGCGAGACTGGGTTTAGAGCCACTGAGGGAAAGCAGCTTGTGTAAGCGTATGGGTGAAGGATCCAAGAGCCAGCAGACAGTGTGGGTGTTGCGTGCATCCTGTGTGGGTGTCCTGTTTGTTTCCCTCGCTCAGGTGAGTTCTGTGTGGGAGTCCATGCTTGTTTCCCTCGCTCAGGTAAGTCCTGCGTGGGTGTCCATGCTTTCCTGTTTGTTTCCCTCGCTCAGGTAAGTTCTTGTCACTCTGGGTTCCTGATCACGTGCCTCCTCTGTCCTTATCCCCAGCTGCTGCTCTCAGGACACCAGGCCTTTCTTCCTCTCCTTTATTGCTCCGTCTGCTTCTGTGTTCTCTAGTTGTTTCTTCTACTTTTACCAGGCCCAGTCCTTGTTTTTTGACAGCTTGCAAAATGTTTTGAAGTTGAGTTCATGTGCCCCCTCCCCACAAATGCGCTGTGCATCTTTATCTCCGCACTCCAGGGTACACTTTATCCCACGTGCCTCTCTCTCTACACTCCTAACTGGGGCTTCACTGGTAGCTCTTTGCCTTTTTCTCTGGCTTCTTACACTTCCTGGTCTGCACGCAGATGTCCAGGGTGTGGGTAGGCCTCCTGAGCAGAGCCAATGTCCATCCTGTGCAAAGATGTTATTTTCCAAAGTCACACGTTTTGTCTGATACAAGTTTATGGTATCCTTTACAAGCAAAATTAACTGCCTCTCAATCCCCAAGTAAATTTTATGATCAGGAAGCACTCCGGTGTGTGACTGTGAGGGGCAGACAGCCACATCAAGGCCGGCTCTGTGATGACTGGTGTGTACCTGGTAGATGGGTGGTAGCATGCCCTCCACTTTGTTTAATGGTTTACAGAATTTCCAGATTCCCTGTACCATGCGTGGACCACACAGTAAAACTGAGTGTGCCTGCTGCTTCAGGGATCCCTGCTCCCGGGGTGCACACTACTCTAGACACTTGGTGCCATAGAGTCTCACACTGTGCTGTTCTTTACACCTTGAACTTTTGCTGTTCTCTAAAATGCTACATTTCTTCTTAACACTTTGAAGATCATGATTCTCCATTTTAATTAGAAAGTGCCTGGCAGGAGGATATAATGTGAGTTTGAGGTCAGCCTAGGCTTCACAGTAAGACTCTGTTTCAAAGGGGGAGGAGGAGGAAAAATGTAAAGAAAATTAAAAACTGCCTCTATAATCAGCTCTCAACAAGAAAAGTAGGTGAGCATCCTAGAAGTTGATGCTTAATAAGTGTCTGGGTAATAAATATCCAAAGAGGATTGCCAGGACATGCTAGCCCTACTAGTTAGCAGCCATCATTTCATTCCTAGACAAGTCTTGATTATCTTGTGAATTGGTTCACCAAAGTGTCAAAGAGCTGTGACAAATGAGTGGTCAACTTTCTCTCCCTACTGCTTGGTAGCAAATTAATATCTGAAAAGCCCCTGAAAATGAAAATGAAAAGTGAGAGAAATACCTAATAGCCAAAAACAGAAAGAGGGAATTAGTGAAAGCCTGGCAGCATTGAGCAATCATGACTCAATAAGCAGAGGGGAGGAATCCAGTGAATAGTTCTCTACCTGAAGAAACTGTCTCTGCTTTGTAAGTTTTGCTGCTGCATGAACTTTTACCCCTATAAAGGTTATTAGGTATATAACATGGTGACTGACCCTTTTGAACCATGTTCGAGGAAGTCCGAAAGGGAGAGAGCCTGTCATCTTTACCTTGAAGTATGATCCATAACATAACAAATATGATCCATAACAATGGCTCTCTTCTAACCTATTGAGGTCACAGGGCTTCAGGGGCCATTCCTTTCTTACTGAGCAAGACCCCTAACCTCTGCTTTACCCCAATGCTCTATAAAAGGAGACTGCCCAGGGCTAGGCTATAGCTCGAGGTACATGAGGCCTGGTGTTTAATCCCCACCACACATACTCCTGATAGAATTAGGAATTCATAGACAAAAAAAAAAGTGCAAGTGCAAATAAACACACAAAGAAGTTTCAACTCACTGATAGTGAAAGAAATTAAAATCAGAATAACAAGAAAATGTTTCTGCCATCACATTAAGATTGGAAGAATAAACAATATCTAATCTTGTCAGACTTGGGGAGGCCTCATATATTGATCACATATTGATAGTACACATGTTCAGAAGAGGGGCATCTCTGCTAGACCTGTCTTAACCGACTCACTGCCCACCCCCCCATCCCCCCCACACACAACAAAGAGCAAAAACAAATCTTCAGGTTTGAAATCTCAGAAAACTTCTTTTTTCAGTTTGGCAGTTTTGTCCTCTAAGTAAGACACAAGCAGCCTTGACTTAGCAAGCCCATTGAGAATTTTATTATAAAAACCTTGCCCCAAGCATACACACAAGGCAATTTTCTGCATGACTAAAATAGATCTGTCACAGGGGAAAAGAAAGTTTGGGCAGGGGATCCCTATATGAGCAAACCACTAGGCTGGCCTCAGGGTTTTGAGTTGGGAGGGAATCTCAGTTCCCCTGCAATGGGAGTTTCCTGCCTTTGTTGATTGCTTTCGATCTTAATGCCATTGAAAACTGAACTTTCTTATAAATGATTTCTGAATGTGGAAAAACCAAATTGCTTGATCATTCTCATTCCAGTGGTGGAAGGTATGATCACAGTCACAGTGAGCTCTCCCCTCCTTTACTTTCAGTTTTCCCCTTTTGAAGACATGGAAAATAGCAGATGCTCATTTAAATGAGGGTGGGAAGACCAAATCTCCAGCGCATCTCTCCACGGTACTGAGCCGCTCCGAACAAAAGCTCCAGTCTTGAAAGGTGAAATGTACGTCAGACCATCCACATCTTTCCATTGTATCAAGGCTCTTATCCACTTGGTCTTTCCCACTTTGAAGGGGGAACACAAGCTGTGCAACTCACTCAAGTTTTCCATTTTTCTCAACTTTTTAAAAGCAAACCCTATGTGTCATGGTCCTGTCAAGCACTTATGAGTTATGAATACTCTAGGAAAAAATTCATGCTGTAAAAAATTAGTATGTGTATCTCAAAATACTAATACTGCCCTACAATATTGTTTCTTAATTCATCACATATTTTGGACTACACAGATCAACCCTCACACCTCACAGTTGAGGAGCTGGCTTTCAGCTCCAGATGCATTAATATGAGCCCTGCAGTGAATGGTGGCCTGTCAGTCCAGACTCCAGGGGATAGCCTGGGGTCCACTTGACCTGTGGAGACTAAGGGCAGGAAAAAGTGGGTATAGCCTAATGGCCTAGCTGGACAAGGACCATGAGATGATTTAGAAGATCAGATGAACGAGAACCTAAGAGGGCCAGGAGCAGCAGAGCTGAGGGCTGAAGACAGCCTCAGACCAAAGAACCAGGAGCCCCAAGCAAGAGCAGGTAAGCAGAACCAGACGACAGCAGGGGTCAGCTCAACAACCTGACTCCAAGTCCAGTTCACTAAAGAATCCAGTGACCATATGGGTCTAGTTCACTGAAGACATCAGGGAGGGGAGAACAATCACATTCACTTGTGCTTCCAAGGGTCAGAATTATGTGATGTTTGGGGAATGCCATTAAACTATGAACATACACCCTCATTTGAGCATTAAATTATAGAGGATAATAATATTATTATATAGGGAGAGAGAGCCCATTCACTCTGCTCATAAACCCATAGGATTGGCTTCCTCAGAGAGAATGTTCTTTCTTTTTTCTGATGAGAGGAGAGGGAGGACAGAAAGTGCTATGTGGAGGTACCCACCCGAGTACCCACTCTCCCCACCTCACCTCCTCCACCAGGCCTCTGTAAAGAACTTGGTGGGGCCCTAAGAGAAATCACACCTACACACTATTCATGTAGCCCCTCTGTTGGGCAATGCGAAGCCCCAATACAGAAGAATCTTGAATGTATGTTCCCTGGAACCCACCAGGTCTTCTGTATTCCACTTGCTTTCTACAGATACACATCTTTCAGAACTATTTCACAGGGATCCTTACAGATCACAGAAGCTCCTTAGGGTCCCAGGCAGAAAAATTAAACCTGCAAACTGGGTGCACATTGTTGACTGAAAATGTGCTCAGCCTAAGATTTACCCTCAAATTTCTCACCAAGTGAAAATATAGAAATATAAACTTTTGAGGATACTTGCATACAAATTTATCTTGACAAGAGTTTTCATAAGCCCTGGGTTTACATAGTATTATTTTTTTGTATTTTATAGCTTGTAATTTAACCCAAACACTATTCTTTTTAAAAAATAGTGCTGGGGCTTGAACCTACAGCCTTTCTCAAGCTAAGCAAGCACTATACCACCAAGCTACATTCCCAGCCTTGATCGTTTTGCTGTATTGTTTATTTAGTTTGCTTAGACAGGGTCCTAAAAATAGCTCAGGCTGACTCAGACTCACTGTTCATATGCAGTCACCCCTCAAGTTTCAGGGCTCCAAATGGCATTAACTCTTCATTCCACTCTTAAAGAACGTTATTAGTTAGCACAGCAGGTCTCATAATGGCTTTCTGTTTTGATTATTTGCATTTTTACTGACTAATCTATTTGAACATTCTATCTATTCTGTCTTCCTCTTTTAATCTTTCTCTTGTAAGGGAAGAATAGAAAGCCACAGTCATGAAATAGAAGGCCGAAACTGCTCTTCCAAAAGAAAATAGTTTTGCTGTTGTTCTTTAAAAGTCAATGCTTATTTAAAAGTACTGCTTATGGCAGAAATTAAAATAAAGATATAAAGGAAAATAAAAACCACTCCTTAAATTATAACTCTTAGAAGTTGATCATCATTAATGTTAAAGATACATTATAATTGTGTCTCTTTACATGGATATTAATTTGGGTGAGGACAGAAAGAGAGAGAGAGAGAGAGAGAGAGAGAGAGAGAGAGAGAGAGAGAGAGAGAGAGAGACTGTCTCTCTCTAAGTCCTCAAGCCAAACCTGGTACTGTCCCTCGACTTGGTGCCTAAACGTTGTCATCTAGGATAGAGAGATAAGTACTCCCCGTGTTTCAAAATTACCCACAGCGTAGTAGCGCCACAGATCAAATTAACCACAGGACAGCCCTAAAGATCACTCAGGAAAATTGCTAGAACCACACTGTTATCTTGTTTCCAGAACCATTCAGAGCCTCTCTGAGGAAACTGGTGAGCTGTGAAGCCCCGTCTGACGTACACAATCATCTGATGGAGCCACGGCCCCGGAGTGGCCCAAAATACCACAGTGGTGGGTGTGGAGGATCTCCGCCGCATTTTCCTGCATCGGAGGGACGAAGGAGAAAGCCCACTTTAACAACTTCAGTTTACCTTTACTTAGGGAGGGAGGTGTCCTGGAAAACCCCAGACAGAACTTTTGGAATCTTGCAGCCGCTGGCTTAAGAGCTGTGCTCATCTTTTCTGTCTTCTTCTTCTTCTTCTTCTTCTTCTTCTTCTTCTTCTTCTTCTTCTTCTTCTTCTTCTTCTTCTTCTTCTTCTTCTTCTTTTGTTCTGTGTCTGAGGAAAGGTTTCACTTTGTAGCCTAGGCTGCCTCACTATGTAGCCTAGGCTGTCTCACTATGTAGCCTAGGCTGCCTTGAATGCACCATTTTCTCATCCCCATCTTGGGTGCCAGAGTTACCGTGTACTCAAGGTTCTGACCACTGCTCTCTGACCCACCTGTTCCAAAACACGAACATGTCAACTTTTGGAAAAAAATGTTTGTTAAGTTAAAATAAACATACAAAATAAAACTGTTGACTAACCAGGGGTGGGAGTCAGGAGTGGTGTTGTTCCCAAGCAGAGGTTCAGGTGGGTCCCGGCTTCTGTTTATTGGGTCTGCCAAGCCCTCCACCCACTCATGGATGCTGCACAGGTGCTTTCTAGAATCTCCAGCTCCGACTCTGTCTGGTCCAACAAATAACCAGTTGTGTGGTTACTGAGGAGCAGTCGGCATTCATTAAGTAGATGGTTACAGACTGCTGGTCACTCAGTAAAAAAAACACCCATCCCCCAAAGATGACTGCTGAACAGCACCTCTCTCCTTCAACTGTTAGCATGGAGAAGTAAGTGCTCTGAGAAGATGAGGCAGATTCTCTATGACATTCTTCTCCATCAGAGAGATTCACGGTGGTGACTGTTTCACCATGTATGTATGCATGCATGCATCAAATCACACTATGCAGCATAAACAATTTTCATTTGTCAATTCTACCTCAATAAATATGAACAAAAATCTTTCTTTGAATAAATGACACTTGAACTTTAAAATAAATGTGTGTCCTTAGCGTACTTAAAAAATGTCAGTACCCTACAGTACCCTACCCTCTCTAAACTGGCCTCCACCTATTTTGTTTTGTTTTTGATACATGGTCTTGCCCAGGCTGGCCTGGACTCTGTGCAGCCTTGAACTAGCAATCCTGCTGCCTTGGCCTCTGAGTGGTGAATTTATAGGTGTGCACACCAGGCCCATGCTGTCTTTAGCTCCAAGTTCTTAACCCTCAGTTATTGTGGCACTTACTACCCATTGATTGCCCATACATAAGAGGGTCCTGGTCACTTTAAACCCATTATAACAATGGTAGTTATTAGGTTTAAAACAAGTTTTCTGTTTATCTCCCATCTTTGCCCCTCTTCTCTTACTGTCTATGAGGCACTTACCAGGCTGCAAGTCCTGACTCTTGTAACTCTGGAGTTCTGAACTGCTGTAGTTCTGTGCATCTGTATGCTATTCAGGCTGTGGCCTGACCTCTGCCTGACCCTCCTTCCTCCTCAATAAAGCTTGTCCTGTGTATGGTTGCCTCCAGGAAGTCTCTTGTAGGGGGAAGTCAGACAAGGCTGGGGCCTGCTGCTGATGCTGAGCCCATTGAGGAAGCCTCAGAGTTTTACTCGACTGTCTCGGAGATCTGGGCCACCATGTGTACTAGCCCACATCTACCACGCTTGTTAAGGCTAGTCATACCAGGGAGAGCCCCCAATCTCAAAGACTGCGGTAGATAGACTGACCCTACTCAGGAGTGCTGTTCTGAGCTCCACTTGTCTGCAACAGGGCAAAAATGGCCCAAATCTCTTGGGGGAATTTGAATGGGACAGTCAGCCTCAATGTTAGCATTCAGCAAGAGTGAGAGGCACAGCAAGGAGGCAGGAATGGAGCTCTGGTGGAGGGACCAAAGAAGAAGCCGATAGGCCAGCAGGGCCTCCTCTGAATAACCTAAGAATCCAAGCTGGATGGACTGTATCAGAGCTACCCCAGAGCTTCCCAAAGCTCATCACTAACCTCAGGCCGTGTAAACATAGGCAGCAGTTAAAGGCAGTTTAGTAAAGCCCAGGGTTTCATAGATGTGACATGCAGATAATATGAGCAACTTGTTGGGAAGCATTGAATACAGATAGAGGACCAGGCAACAGCAAAATGTTGTAAGAAAATGATTCCTTATGTAAAGGTAGCGGTTAAAAAAATGTTCTATCACAATATGATATTAAAAGGTTATGTTGTGCTAAATGCAGAATTAAAATGCTAGATGGTTATCCTCGAAGTTTTGCAAGGGCTGTGAACACTTGTGAAATGTGGGTACCATCTGGAAGGAGCTGGTCAGGAGTGGAGGTTGCTACAGGGGACTTAATCTTCTTGGTACTTTCCCCCCTATTTTACAACAAATGTGTAGCACTCTCTAACGGTTAAAGCTCTGCTCTTGTCGGGAATAACTGGAGTTTTGTTTATGTGATCTTGGCCAGGCTCTTACTGCAGATAGGGATAAGCTAAATGATTCCAAAATTCCCTTCTCTTCCCCTGTGGTGCCTTAAGATTCACTCCTGACAGTAGATAACCTATTCAGGGGCATCAGAACTGTCTTAAAATTAGCAACAGCATGCCACATCTTCCCAGGAATAGATGGTGCTGAGATGGCTGGGACTGCAACTATTGAAGAGTCAGGAAAGCATGGGGCTGGATATACCCAACACTGGAGAAAAAAATGCCTTGTAAGAATTCAGTCCTAAAGTGTCACAAGGTCAAACTAGTCAACATTCTAGCATGGAGTGGGAAGAGGTTCACAAGACTCCACTGCTAACTGAGGAGCTATGACTGTAGTTGATGGTATCTGTGAGAGTGAAAGTTAGTTTTCTTGAATGGGGTGGTGTCTGATAGGTCAATCAAACTCTAGTGGATGGCCCTGCATCTAGGAGCATATGAGCAGCATGAGTGGACTTGGTTAGAGGAGGAAGGGGAGGAAGAGGGGGGAGATAAAGTAAAGGAGGTTGGGAGGTGGTGCAGCTCTTGGAGAAGTTAGGGGAAAGAATGGGAGGTGAATATGATCAAAATACATTGCATGAGATTCTCAAAGAAAGAATAGATTCTTCCTTCTTTTCTTTTTCCCTCCCTCCCTCCCTCCCTCCCTCCCTCCCTCTTTTTTTCTCTCTCTTTCTCTCTTTCTCTCTCTCTCTTTCTTTCTTTTTTTCTTTCCTTCTTTCTTCCTTTCTTTCTTAGAAGTCAGTCCTTCCAAGCAATCCATGTCTGTTTTGAACTTGAGTACCCAGGCCAAAGCCTGAAATGTTTTCTAGCTTCTGGGATGTTTAGATTCTGTTTCTCACATCTCCCCTAGCCCTGGGTGCTTCCTTGCTACACTAAGCAGTGCTCTCCAAGGGTGTGTGTGTGTGTGTGTGTGTGTGTGTGTGTGTGTGTGTGTGTATTTCCTGAGGCACCTCAGGTGTTGACTTTCTAATTACAAATCATATCTTATTTAAAACAACAACAACCAAAAACAAAACCTGAGAACATATATCATTTTCCCCTCAAGATCCATTATAAAACACAGCTAGCTAGCTCTCCAGATTTGGAGATATACAGTAATTTCCCATTTCTGTTTTTGGACCCTCTGGAGGCCAAAGTGGGTGGGGTTTCATGGCAGCACTTTAGAAGTCAGCTTGGAAGGTTTGTTTCTATGTGGGATGATGTTTTGTTCCAACAAAGCAAAGGATGAAAAAAAAAAAAGCTAAAAAAGAGAGCTGCTTCCTTTTGGCTGCCCCTGGGATTCCAAAGATCCTGGGCAGTTCTGACACAGTAAGAGTCTTAATCCTTACTCTGCTTAGATAAAGCTAGTCTGGGCATTGTGGCAACATGCAAGCAGATAGTTTTGCTTCTGCTTGCCCTATCCTGCGACCACATTCTAGGTGCTATGAGAAGCAATCAGGACATAAGGCTAAGCTGAAGCCTCTCTGATCTGATCCTTTCTCCTTGAGTTTCAGTGCTTCTGTGTCTCTGCGAGTGAGAACTGAGAGAGATACAGAGAGAGGGGGGGTAGGGGGGCAAAAAAAGGAGCCAAAACAAGAAGAGGCAAAGTCCTTTCTGTAGGCAACTGCTACCAAAGCTAGGACAACAAAAGCAACTGACTCATGGGGAATGAGGAGTGAAACACTCGTCCCCACACTGGGCAGTGCGAAGGAGCTATGATAGCAGACCTGTAGGCTGTTTGTGGGGTAACAGGAAACCAAATTTACCTCGACTTCCTGTACCTTTATTGCAACTTACTTCAAACCAATTGGACTTTTCTGGACAGGAACCCAGGAAGTTTGAAAGCAAACCACAGGGCAGCAGAGGCCCAAGCACATGGTCTATGGTCCTGGGGAAATACCACCAGCAGGCAGCACAGGGCATTCCAACCAGACTGTTTATAGTCTCATGTTTATCACTCACAAGTTCATTTTCAGATTCTGAGATTACTTTACACTACACTAAATATTCATGTACTTCACCAGTTTGATTTGTATAGTAGATAGCGTGTTTGGCTTACCCAGACCTTGCCTCATAGCCACCTACCAACAAAAGATAGTCGTGGACATTACTCTCTGGCTCGCAATATGTAAATAGAATCACTAGCCCTCCTTTTTTCTACCTAGATTATAAGTTTGATATATTGAGTGGAATCATTCATTTTGTGATCATGAGGGTAACATGATATGCACAGAGTTTATGTGTGTATGCATAAGAGGCCAAGAATCAGATACTAATCGTGATGTGGAACTTCATGGCTAACACGGCAAATACGTATGATCAGATTCCTTATGTGATCTGGATAAGTTTTGTTTAAGCCACGTCTCTTACCTGGTTTGGGGAGTGCAGAAGCCTGGGTGTAGTAGTTAGGTACTGGAGTTTCACTTTCTGTTATTTCAGTTACCCACAGTCAACTGTGCTCTGAGAGTATTTAATGGAAAATTCTAGGTGTAAACAATTCAAAGCAAGACTTCTGTTACAACCGAGGAGCATCCAGCTTGACACTAAATTTGGACATGAAACTCAAGTAGTGTTAAGTCTCAGAGCTGAATGTGAGGTGCAGTTTATTGAGTGGGAGGATGAGGTGGATAGCAGTGAGTGTCCTTGGCTGGGAAATAGTTGGTAAAAACAGGGACCCTACTGAAAGTGGGTGTCAATGAGGAGGCCTTGGCACTCTATGGGGTCTCTGGTAGTGGATCAGTATTATTCCCTGGTGTAAGAAGGGACTTTGTGAGCCCATCCCACGTGAAGGGATGCTCTCTCGGCCTGGATACATGGGGGAGGGCCTAGGACCGGCCAGGATGATGATGTAGAATTTGGGGAGCCCCATGGAGGGCCCTACCCTCCATGGGAGTAGAGGGAAAAGGGAGCTTGTGAGAGGTTGGGGGAGGGGAGGGAGAGGGAGAAGGGATTGACATGTGAAGCAAGCTTGTTCCTAATTTGAACTAATAAAAAAAAAAAAAAAGAAAAAACAGGGACCCTAGTGGATGCTGGTGTACCCACTGAAGCTGTGATGCTGGGGAACCGTATGGAATTGGAGCTGGTCTGGCTCTCTGCAAATTTAGTAAGTCCTTTGCAGGCAGAAGGCGAGAGAGCAGGAAAGGTGGAAGCCCCTCTCTCCTAGGAGATGTCCTTTCTGTGGGTTGACTGTAATCCGAATTTGCTGAGAATCCAGTTTTCAGGACTGCTTGCTGAAAAACAATGAAGACATGGAATGTTTCTGCTTTCTGATTCTTTCTGATCTTGCTTTGGGCTCCAGATAACCAGTATGCCACAGTGTTGTACGTGAGGACAGCAGACGACACAGCCACATCTATCAACTTTTCCCAGCAAGTCGTACCTGCACCGTCAGCTGGTCTTAGAAGTTAGGTCCTCGTACAATCGAATTGGCTCTGTAAGGTCTAACCATCAAATGAAAACAATGTTTATAGTTAAAAAACAAAGTGCTTGTCATTTTCCAAGAAACAGTGCTCATTTTCTGAGTTCCCAGGCCCTTTGTGTGAAAGAGAAGCTCTTCCCACTGGCTGTCTGGAGACCAGCGCAAGTAAGGAGGGTCCACTGTGAGCTTCTGGCCAGAGAAGGAGACTTTACCACTGAAGGAGGAAGTCCTCGCCAGTGTGTGGTCTTTCTTGACATGCTATCTTTCTAGAATTCATTTTTTTCTCTCCCATTAAAGTACCCTGAGGTCCCCTGAGATGAGGTTTAAGGTGGACAGTGCCAACTTTGGATAAACTTGCTTTCTCTGTCAGGTCCTGCACAAACCTGATTCAGCAAGTTGTCTGGAAGACTGAGTCACACAACCCTGTGGACAGAACTAACAGATACGGTGCCCCATGGAGTCTCTCCGTTGTGCAATGGGTTTAGATGTCTTCTACTTTCTTCCTTGATCTCAGGCTGACTTAAAGTTGGGAAGAAGGTTGCTTTTATCTCAGAGAGTGAACGAACCTCTCTGAGGAAGAACACTAAGAAAGGAGATTTAGGTTTTCACAAGCTCTCGGTGCCATTTTTTCACACACTCCTTATTGTCTACCTGGAAAATGTAGAAAAATCAGGTTGAAAAAATAAACAAGATTGAAGGGAAAAGTAAATTTAAGATGGTGGTATATTAATCATTTTCCATGTAGCTGATTTGATAAATTTAGTGTTTTATCGATTCATTTTCTAGTTCTTAACTTATTTATGATCTTGAGCAGTCGTTCTCAACATTCCTTATGCTGCAACCCTTTAATACAGTTCTTCATGTTGTAGTGACCCCCAACCATAAAATCATTTTTGTTGCTACTTCATAAATCACAGTGTAAGTATCTGTGTTTTCTGATGGTCTTAGGCGACCCCTGTGAAAAGGTCGTTCAACCCCCACAGGTTGAGAACCGCTGACTTAGAAATTTTAAACCTGATTTGTAAGGTCAAGCAACATAAAATCCACTAGGATAGTGAAGCATGGTGTCAGGAGAAGACGCCCCTTGTCTGTAGGCTGACCACAGACAATCACAGGCCAACGGGAGTGGCAAAGCTGCTCTGCTCCTCTCACACAAGGCCACTTAGTATTTCTCACACCTGTGACTATTTACAAAGTCTTCTCTGACTATGGACTACTTGGCTGGCAGAAGCAAGTTTGTGTGTGCGTGTGTTCACATGTGTGCGCAGGTGCATGTGTGTGTTCACATGTGTGTGTATGTTGACATGTGTGCAGGTGCATGTGTGTGTTCACATGTATGTGCATGTTATGTGTTCACATGTGTGTGTTCACATGTGTGTCTATGTTCACATGTGTGTGCAGGTGCATGTGTGTGTGCAGTTACATGTGTGTGTGCAGGTGCATGTGTGTGTTCACATGTGTGTATTCACATGTGTGTGTGCACATGTGTGTGTGCAGGTGCATGTGTGTTCACATGTGTGTGTTCACATGTTGTGTGCAGGTGCATGTGTGTGTACATGTGCAAGTGGTGGAGGCCAGAGGTTGACACAGAGTACCTTCCTCAGTCGCTGCCCACTGTGATTTTTGAGACATGATCTTCATTCACTTAGAACCTGGGACTGGCCAGAGTGTCTGGGATGAGTTCTAGGGCTGTGCATCCCCCAGAGCTAGGATTACAGTGGGGTACTGCCATACAGGCCTTTCTTGTGGGTTCTGAGGATTTGAACTTGTTTTCATCTTTTGGAGCAGGCTCTTTATCAACTTAGCCATCACCTCCTTCACTAGAAGAAATAGTCTTTCACCCTGATATTTAATTTAAGGCAACTCTTTCAGAGTCGGTATTTTTTTTGCCAGAAAATTAGTAATAGATTAATAGAAAGTATGAAGCTATTCAACTTAGTAATGAAATATAAACTATATCTGTCCCAGTATAAATATGAATATTTTTGAAAATATTTAGCATAATCACACAGAGAAAGTCATAAATGCAAGTCCTTTAGTTGAGAAACATGACTTCAAGGTGGACAGCTTCCAGGAAAGCATATATTTTCATTTCAGATTATGAATAGCCACCAAAAGAAAAAGAAAAACATGGGGTTTACACTTCACTACAGATAGAAATAGCTAAGACATACAAATGGGTTCTTTGCTTTTATGAGTGTGATTTTCTCCAGTTTTCCCAGAGAACACGATCTTCTGCAATTAGTCCCCAAATCCAGGGGACCATTTTCCTGCACTAGCTCGCCTCAGAGTACAGCCATACCCACCAGGAGGTATAGTCTGCTCTGAGTTTTCAAAAAATTTTAATTTATTTTAAACTTTATTTTTAAAAAATCTTGCAAAAAAGGAACCCCACAAAGATCCGTGCAACTCAAAAAACTGTTGCTACACAGCTGAGTCACCACTGAAATGGAAGCAGTGAGCTTCTCCCTGGGTTTTAATTTTCACTACTGAACATGTTTTATGCACTTATCCACCACCAAATCCAAACAAAATCCACAGCATATCATCTCTCATAGTTTGTTTCTATCCATTCAGTCCTTCTTCATTCATTTATATTCACCCTTTCTTGGTCTTTTTTCCATATGTTATGCTGTGTGCATTTGTTTAATATATACAGTTATTATTGGCTAGATTTGGCACATGAAGAAGAACACGTGTTTTTCTATCTTTCTTAGATAGTGTGATATTTCTAAGTCCATCCTTTTCCCACAAAGTTTGATTTCATTTTTCTTTAGATCTGACTAGTATTCACACATACATAATTTTCATTATTCATTTGTTTATGGACAACTAGATTGATTCTAATTCTTTGCCATAGCAAACATGTGGGATGCCAATATCTCTACGGTGGGGTATGGAGCTCCATTGGTATAGGCCTAGTAGAGAAATAGTGGAGTTAAATGGTAGTTCTGTTTTTAAGTTTTTGAGACTTCTTTAAACTTATTTCTGCAACGACTGTATTAATTCACCCACCAACAGTGAATAGGAATCCCTCTCTCCACATCCTCTCCAACATGCATTGTCATATTTATTGATGACAGTCGTTCTGACAGCATAGAGGTGTGTCCCACAGTAGTTCTATTGTATTCTCTAATGGTTTTAGATAGCCAACACTTTTAAAATTAGTTATTGGCCATTTGTCTTTCTTGTTTTCTCTTTTGAAAACTATTTACTCAGTTCATTTGCCCATTTGTTGATTGGAAGTTTTTCTTCCTTGGTGTTTAATTTCTGTCATTCTTTGTAAATTCTGGATACTAGTCCCTGGCCTGCCATGTGGCTGGTAAAGATTTTCTCCCATTCTGTAGACTGTTTGCTCTTCTGATGGTTTCATTTGCTCTACAGACATGTTTTGTTTTCATGCAGTCCTGTCTTCTGATACTTGGGGTTAGTTCCTGTGCTGTTACTGTCCCAATTAAAACATTCTTGCATCCCCCAATATCCTGAAGGGTTTCTTTTATGTCTTGTAGAGGTTGCAGTGTTTTATGTTTTAAATTAAGGACTGTGATCCATTTTTGGTTGATTTATTAGCATAAAGTGAATGATAAGGCTCTAATATCATATCTCTGCAAGTAGAAATCTAGAACGCTGTACCTACCATGAGGTGCATTTTGACCTTACAAAGAAAAAAAGTGAAACATTTCCTCCATAAATAGGAAATTCATAAAAAGTCAGACATCAAGAAGTTGTGGACACACATATTTCTCTTCTACTAGAATTCCTCCAGGAAGATGTCAGCCCTTGGACTGAGCCCATCTTCACAGCAGCACCGTTTCATCACGAGTGCTGTAAGATGATTAGGTAGCCAAGTAGACGTTAGCAGTCTTGAAAAGCAACTGAGAGTGTATCTCCCCTGGCCCCTCATCACCAGCAGCTTATAAAGCCAGACCCGAAACTTCAGGCTCTTGTTTAAAGAGTGACTTAGGCTGAGATATGTCAAGCTGAGCTGCTCACTTTAAGATTACTTAAACTCTGAGCTTCTAGGGCTCAAGATTACTATCTGGCCAGAGTTCTGGCAAAGTCTCCCATAAGAGTTAATCCAGATGGGCCTGTCAATCACTGGGCAGGAAAATATCCCCCAACAAAGTTGTCTGTCCTAGAGATCATAAAAACAGTATATACAGCCTGCCTAAATGTGTGGGGAGTAGTCTCTGGCTATTTTCAGTATCGCCCTCTAACACTGTTTCACTTGACCTTGTTGTAATAAACTTTACTTATCGACTACAATACATCCCACATGTCTCCGCTGAATTGTTCTGATGTAAGTCATAAAGACTGAGACTGATGGAAGTTGCCATATCTGGGCAACAGCAAGTGGTGATTTGCACACAAATCTAATGTTGACTCTCATGCTGCAAGTGACACATAGCAAGCTAGTGTAATCAAGAAAGCGCATGTTGTCTTCCCAAGCTAAGTTCAGCTCCAAATGGAGTGTTTCTCATAATTTTAACAGGAACTCACTCACTGGTGACCCTCTACATAGTGCTTCTGTAGCAATCTCTATAAAATACTCAGGAAAATCTCACTTCTTTAGAAAGGCATACTGAAAGAATCTGTGCAGTTACAACCATGTATGAGAAACTGTTACAAGTCCTGGAGTTTGAAACCAATAAAGCCTCTGCTTTCACTGAGCTCAGATTACAGTAAAAGAACACAGACAAGTACTGAGAAACAGGAAAATTAGGCTGTGTTGGAAGGTGGTAAAGAGCCACACAGGAAAGAAAAAGCAGAGAACAGATGCTGTTATTTGCGAGAAAAATTAATGTTACTAACATTATAAAAGTCTCACTGAGAAGACGACATTAAAGGAAGTGAGGGGATAGGCCAAGGGAGAGATGTTATTGGGGACCTACAAAGACCTCCTTGATGGCCAATGAATGACTTTGACTTTTATTTTTGGGAAGCCACACAAGGGTTCTTTCATAGGTTCTAGGAAGATCGCTCTGTCTTCTATGTGGAAACAGACGTATTGAGATAGAGCAAGAACTGGGAAGCCATTACCAGACACAAGAGTTACTGGCATATTCAAACAAACGATGAAAGTGCTGAGACCTGAGTTATAAAAGCTTAATGGCTGCATATGCAAGATGGGGACAATGGTGATATGGAAAGCGCAAAATCCTGCAGGGTCCCACCCCTAGATGAAGGACTATTGGCATCTAATGACAGCTGGGATAAGGAGAATTAGGTTCTTCCTGGGATGAGCCACCAATTGGTTATACAATACAGACCTGAAATCATATACACACAAACAACAAAACTTGACTCAGCAGATTGTACTTGTGGAATTGCACATGTGCACACACAATACCTACATATGTAACATTAATTTTAAGAAAAGCAGCTATCAACTTGGGTGAGTGGTCTTGAGAGGGATCAAAGGAGGGTAGCTGCAAGGGGCTGGAGGAAAGAGAGGGGAAGTGATATAATCTTATTTCCATTTAAAACACAAAGTAAATTTCAAGCTAATTTAACACTACATTATTAATAATATTGGTCCTTAGGTAATGTAATTACTTTTCTTACATTACTTTATTATAATATGAATTATCTTAAAATATTTTTGAAACTCATTTTTTCTCCTAACTTAAGCTCGCCAGCAGAGAGTTAGGGTATGACCTCATGACTCTGCGTATTAGATATCATTCTGTGGAGATTGATCTTAGCTTTCTTTTGATGACAATTGGGCAATGTATACACACAAAGTTGTATATATTAAAATATACTAAAATATATGTTCATATGGTTTTTATTTATTGAATAATTTGTTGCTGCTTAAATTTTAGGCTTTACTACACTCATTAATATTATGAGAGCTATTGCTGCATCTACAATTACCTTAGTACAACAACTGCAGAGCTTGTTAATCAGGTCTCAAATAGTGTGTCCCTGGCACTTATCACTCAAGAAAAATTGATAAAAATCTAGAGGACAAGGCACATGTTTTGGAAGAAGCAGTCTTATTTATGGGTAACCATATTCAAAATATTATAGTTAGATCAATTATTTCCTGTCATCCACAATTTAAATGGATTTGTGTCACCCCACTTGCATATAATGCTTCTAACCTACCTCCACAGCCTGTGGGACAATTCTGAGTTAGTTATAAACATGCAGTCCTTACATCAACAAATTACAGCCAATAGTTCAGCTCAACTGGAGTCCACCTTGGCTTTAGAGGTGGCAAAGAGACCCTTACCATCTCTTACTTCCATTTTGAGACAGGACTTTTGGTCTATTATCATCAATTTGGGAGTAAGCCTGGGAGCTGCTCTTATTTTGATTCTTGTCCTTTCAGTCTTCTTCCAAGGACTGAGAAAGGCTGTACATGCCATACAAGATTTACGGACCCTTAAGTTAACAAATAGAAGAGGGGAGATGCTGTAGCCATACCTGATGGGAATAGAGAAAGTCATAAACCCAGCACAGCTGTTTGACAAAGATCCAGCAAAGCTGAGCCCCATGGTGATTACTGTGCTACTTTTGGTTTTGATCTCTATGTGTTTCGTGCTTGGGGAACTTTTAATGTTTATACAACTTGGAGATATTGGATTGATTGGAACTTTCTTATGAATCATTTATACTTTCTCGTGGTAGCACTGTTTCTAAGATTCATCAGGAAAGTCCTGAACATACTACCCCTCCTGCTTTTAGGGAGATGTCCTTATCTACTTGAAGGTCTTCCTTATACCTTGGAGGTTGTGACACACATAAAGAATCCAGAGGTCTCTTTATGAGGTTCTGAGATATTCTTGAAACACCTGCCCCTGTACTTTGTCAGGAACAAGATCATCAGAGCCCAAGTCTCTTCCTACAATGGCAACAAAGTTAGATTGTCTGGAGTTACCTCTGCCCTACACAGGGACTTGTATTGATGGACAAAAATGGTGTGGAAAATAATAAAAGAATGAAGCATGCAGACCTCCATTTCATAGACAAGTTATTAGCTCATGCAGGGCCACTGTGGTGTCATAGGACCAAGGAACAAAAGAATGTCATATAAATACATTCTATAAAGATATAGAATGTAAAACATTGTGTTATGTAGTATGAATTCTAATTGGTGTTAATAATTAAAACTCAGAGACAGATATCAGAGTTAAGATGAAGATCAGAGAAGCAAAGCAGCCAGCCACTTGAGAGTTCTAGCCTCTGGCAATGCTCAGACTGAAAGGGCCATCCTGTCCTCACTCCATCTCCAGACTGCATCTGTCTCCACTAAACCTCAGACTGCACAGAGCTCCTGTCTCCTCTCCTCCCACTTTATATTCCCCTCCAGTGCTGAGATTAAAGGTGTGGGATCCCAAGTGCTGAGATCACCTTTGTGTGAGCTCTGTTTCTCATTAGATTGGATCAATTTCGTGTAGCTCAGAGTGCCCTTGAATTAACAGAGATCTGTCTCCCGAGTGCTGGGATTAAAGGTGTGTACCACCACTGCCTGGTCTCTATGGTTAACTAGTGTGGCTAACTTTGCACTCTGATCTTCAGGCAAGCTTTATTGGATCATAAACAAAATATCACCACAGTGTTATGTCAGAAATTGAATAATAGCTGCAGCAGCTTTGGCTTGAGGATTTTTCTTGGACCTATTGGCACTCTGACTACTAGAGTTAATAGTCACTGCTCAGGACATGACAATCTGCCTGGGCTGGCTTGGAGACGTTCTGTCTAGTATCTAGTGTTCTTGAAGTTGGTTTATGGGGTTGATGAGAAAAATGACTGTAAAATATAACTCTATCTGTTATGGTTTATCAATGGTGACTAAAAATATTTAAGAATATGTAAGAGGAAGTTAAACATGTGTCCAGGAACAGAAATTATATGATCTATGCTTTGGAAGACATGAATCTATCCCTGCTTACTGAATTTTGTGTAAATAAGGAAGCTCCCTGACTGCCAGACAGCCAGGTTGTAAGATTCTCTCAACCACCAATGGCCTAACTTCCTTCTTCCCATGCCTACTCCTTACATCCTCTCTGGAAGCTGTCAACCCACACGCCTGGGCTGTAGACTGACATTGTAGATTTTCCCGAGATCAAAAGCCATTCATAAAGATGGTTTTGGGTGTGAAGTGCTTTTGCATAACTTTATTAAAGCATTCAGAGCAGTTTTATGAGGAAAGGCAGGAATGCTGTTTATTTGACAGATGGTAACTCAGCTTTGTAAACATAAAACAGACTGACTAGGTCATCAGCAGTTATCAATTTATGTCTTACTGTTTCTCTGTGGTTATCACAGAACATTCATAGCTAGGCAATACAGAACAGCTCTGTTGTGTTCAAATGCTTACTTACAGAAGGCAGGGTTTATTTTAACTTACACATTACAGTCCATCACTGAGCAGCATCAGAGCAGGAACCAAGCAGTAACTTGGAGTTTCATGAAAAACTGCTTGCCGGCTTACTTGCTTGCTTCCTTACACAGTTAAGATCTACCTGCCCAGAGAATGGTGCTGCCAGTAGCGCTAGTCCCTCCCACATCATTTAACAATCACAACAATCTCCTACAGGCATACCCACAGGCCAGTTTGATCTGGCAGTCTTTCAATCAGGACTCCCTTCTCAGGTAATTCTGAGCTGTGTCAAGTTGTCAGCTAAAGCTAACATGGGCAGGAGCTAAACCCCAAATCAACAGCCCCACAGGCCTTTGGCAAAGGCTTCATTGAAAATGGCATTGGCATAGGGTACGCAAAAGAGATCTCAGTGTAAGACAAGACAGGAATTCAGGGATCAGGCTTGCCTGCCTGCCTGCCTCCCCTCTCTCCCTCCCTCCTTCCGTCCTTCCTTTTCCCTCTCTCCTCTCCTCTCCCTCTCCCTCCCCCCTCTCTCTCTTACAAGTTCTCATGAGAATGCACCAGAACTTCTGATGAAAGGGAGCTTTGACCTATCTACTTCTCACCAGGCCCCACCCCACTTCAGAGAGGTTTCCCTGACTCAGCAGCTCCCCATCGAAGGCAAGGTTCTGGCATATGAATGTCTAGGGAACATCCACAAACTGTACCCAAACCATTGCACCTGCAAAGACAAATTTGTAACATAATAAGTGAAGTGGCCACTTACAAGTGCACAGGTAACCACTGCTTGAGGACATTTAAGGGGGACAACAGTTCCCAGCACCAGCTTATGATGGCCAGTGAGGCCATATCTTTAGATTTTCAAAAGAAGTTGTAGTAGAGAATTCTAGGTTAAATAGCCCAAATTAAAAATAATGTCATAATTGAATTATAAAACAAACATCATAAGGCTAAGCACATAGAGGTCACTTCTGAAACCATAGACCAAGACTTTATTTTTCTCAGTGTTCTGCTACTCCTATGCCAGTCAGAGGGTGGAAGTGTCAGACATTTAGCGTATCTTCTCATGTAGAGATTTGATGTAATTGTTACCTAATATTAAGTATAGTGGTTTGGAGTAGCATATATCATACCGCTGGCTGCCATCTTTTCATCGGCCACAGTAACCTTTCTATCATATTCAATACCTTTGTTTTTCTTACAATGAACCTTTAAGCATTCAGATATGCTAAGTGGAAGGATACAATTTTGATTTATTATCACTTATCTCTTGCATTTATGCTCATGAGTCACTTTGATCTGAAGATGAAATAAAGATCCAACCTCATTCTTTCACATTCACATATCTGTTCCCCCAGTGCTACATAATCTGAAGACCATTCTCCCATATAATTATCTTGGCACTCTTGTCAAAGCTCAATCAGAAATGTAAGAGTTTGTTTTTGAACTGTCAATCACATCTTATCCATCTGTATGTCTAAATGTATGCTAGTAGACGCTAGAATATTTTACACTTGGGATTTAAGTATTTCCCCATCCAGTTACAGTCATTGTCTTGTATGAGAACAACCCTGGGTGTCTGTCTTCTACTAAAATATAACATTCTTAGGTCAGAGAGAGCTGTTCATTTTTATGTCCCATAACAACTGATGACATTAAACAATATTCCTTAAACATTTCTAATTCACCAAATGTGCATTTCTAAAATGAACGGGACCTGATATACCCATAGTACTGCCACCGTGTATAAAGCTGTGATCAGCCTGCTTGTTTTCTCATGAGAGACACATAGAAAGCTTGATCCAGGGTAGCAGTGTTGAGAAGTGGAAACTTGAGAGCTGAAATCTTGTGGGAGGTGCTTGAGTCATGTGAAGTCATGTTCCCACAGATTCCCTCATGGTCTCCATTTCTTTCTTTTCCTTCCATTTCCAGGCTCATAAAGTAGATGGTTGCTCATCATGATGTGCTGTCCTCACTAAAGGCCCCCCAAAATGGGGTCACTTAATTTTGGATTGCAACTTCCAGAACCATGAGTCCAAATAAAAAAATTTTAAAATAAATAAACTGCCTCAGACATGTGGGTACAGGGTAAGAAAGTAGAGCAGTTCAATGAGGAACCCAAAATAAAAGTGGCTTAAATAACATATGTTTGTTTGTCACTTGCATAAAAGACTTTAGGACCAGAACCAGAGGTTATTGGCAGCTCCTGTGGTGAGTGGTAGGTACCCTGTCCTCATGTTCCAGAAGAATCATTAGAGCTCCAGCCATTAACTCTACATGTCCATAACTCTGCAACAATCGTTGGAGAATGTGGCATTTAATGAGGAGCAGAAAATCTGTCCAGTTAAAAATCAGGGTTCTGTTTCTAACTGGGAGGGAAACCAACTGCTACTAGGGGAAATTAGCATTCTCCACAACAGAAAGGAGAATCTGACATTTAAAAGTCCATTGGGGCCAATGAAAGTGGTGCATTTAGGGACTTCTAGCTGTCCAGGAGTAATGGAGTATGAGTGGAGTTTGGATGGGTGTGGAGCCTGTTCTTTCTTTCTCTAGGCTCTGGGGCCCTAGAACAACCTGTGTGTGTTCTCCCTGTTGGGGCAAAACACTTGAATTTATATTCCCTAAGAAACAGCATCATTTTATGTCAACCTAAATCTCCCCTAAATGCCTAATCCATAAAACAGGTTGTGGGGGCTGCAGAAATGGCTCAGCAGTTAAGAATGAGTACTGCTATTACAGAGGACCTGAGTTCACATCCCAGCCCTGACATCAGGTGGCTCATGTTCACCTGTAACATCAGCTCCAGAGGGACCCAGCATCGAAGGCCCCCACATCCATGGATGCCAGAGTTCACATGCATGTATGCCCCCAACACATACATATAATTAAAACAAAATAAACTTTTGAAATAGGTTCTTGACATTCCACCTCCTCACAAATTACTCTAAGATAGAAAACATTTAATTAAAAGCTTTTGAAACATACAGGATTCTAAAAGTTTATTGTATTATTATTGGTAGTATATACTTATGTCAACAGAACTTGCAGTGATGCTCAGCCCCCAAAAATATTTCTAGTAATTGAAAATTTAACTACTACAGCCAACAAGCTGTCTATGAAAGATGAATTTAGGAGCAAAACAATGTTATGTTGGATTACAAAGAATCCACTCAGAACGAAGTAATAAAAATTCTTTTTCTTCTGTTTATTTAACACAGAAAAATATATTCTCCCCCTTACCTATAATTGCCTTTCTCAAGAAGTTTTATCACTTTTACACTGCCACTAACTCCTCCAGAGGGCTTGGTTTTGTTTAGAGACAAGATATTGCTCAGGCTGGTTTTGAACTCTCACTCACCCTCTCCCAACCTTCTAAGTAGCAGGGATAACAGGCAGGTGCCACTCTGCCCAGCTAAGGTTTATTAAATCAAAGAACAATAATTCCTTACCTGGAAAGGACATACAATTCTTAAGAATTATTCTTTTACCTCTTGCTAATGTTCAGAATACCACAGAAACGAGGGGATAGATGAGATCATCAGAGCCCAGAAACTACATAAGACCAAGACTCAGAATTTCCAAGGTTCCTCAAACAATGCTGAGGCTCATAAAGCAACCATGCTACAGCCTGTTTGCCTAGGCTTTGTGCCCAATGCTGTGTTCTGAAAAGCATGCTCAAACTTAGAATGACAAAATGCTAACGTGCCTTCCAACTCACTCCTACCATGGGTTTACTCTTAAATCGTTTGCCTCTTTCTTTCTAAAATTTCATATAACCCACCATTATTTCACAACTTTATTTTTTTAAATTTTAGTTTTATGCATATGGATGCTTTGCCTGCATGTATATCTATCTGCGTATCATGTGTGTGCTGTGCTCTTAGAAGCCAGAAGAAGGCATCAGATCCCCTAGAACTAAAGTTACAGGTGGTTGTGAGCTGCCATGTAGGTGCTGGGAATCAAACCAGGTCCTCTGGAAGAGCAGCCAGTTCTCTTAACTCCTAAGCCATCTTTCCAGCCCCTGTAACTTAACTTTTCAATGTGTGTATAATATGTCTGAGATGTGAGCATGTGGGAATGACATATTTGTATGTGGGTATGAAGGCAAGAAAAGGACCTATGGTGTCCTTCTATATGACACTGGGCCTTATTTCCTTGAGATAGGGTCCATGAACCTGAGTGAGCCTCCTGAATCTAACCCATCCCCCACAATGCTGGAGTTACGGGTCCATGCAGTCATATCCAGCTTTTTATGTGGGTTCTGGGGATTTGAACTGTTTTCCTGCTTATGCAGCAAGTGCTCTTACCTGATGAGCCATCCCCTAGATATCTTAAGAAGATGTTATAAATAATAAGTGTTCTGGCCATATTCTATAATTAAATTATCTCAATGGTTTGTAAGGACCACCCTATTATTCTTTGGATAAGGAAAAAGTGAGGTAGGCAGAGAGGAGAGAAGAGATTCACAATGTTTCCCAGTTAATGTTACACAAAGTATTACTGATAGGAATATTTTCAGTGACTGCATGCTTTTAATACAGGAAGTATCTTCTCATATTTGTGTGAAGGCTGACACCATGGCATCAAACTGATAACATTTTGTTCCTAGGATAAATAATTGTGGTGATAAGTATTGATCACAATTTATGAATCAGACTAAATTGTCTTGTGGATTTGCAAACTCCTGAGTCCATATAATTGGTTACAAAGACAAGAACACATTCGTATACAAATTTTTCCTTTTGGGTGCTGCTGGTTACTAATAAACCAACCCAAGAGATTCATTGTATTATTTTTCTTCTTGTGTTTCCAAAAATGGGTGTACCATAAATTGAAGCTTGTGACTCTTGGAAGGAATGTCCAGGCAGCCTAGAACCTCAAAAGACAGAGATGAGGGAAGACCAAAACTTAAGAGTTTCCAGGGCTCTTTTAGAGCAGAAAGTTTCCTACAGTTTTGCTGCTGATGACTGCAGGTGAGCACATTAGCAAGCAGATAGCCACAGCAGACATATGCAACTGCTCACCTTCAGAACAGGAGTTGACTACTTGGACTGAGTGAAACGTGTGAAAATCTGACTGTGGTTCTTGGCAAGAGTTTGGTCCTGTGGTCCAAGCTGTAGGAAGTGAGGTTCTAAGTCTGTGAGGGAGGGGAGGTCTATGCAGGGAAATCTGTAAACAAGGAGCCCAAGATGAAATGGAGTCCACAAGAACACTAACATCATCAGCTGAGGAGTGCAGAATTGTTTGTTCAGTGTTGTGGGACTACACTGGTAGTGGTTAAGGGCAGAGACGAAAATTAAGGATGAGGTACATACTGATAATCTTCACAATTATATGAGGCAAATGTTTTCATACAATATATTCTGACGATGCTTTTCTCCCTCTCCTAACTCCCCCTGAGCCTCCCTATCTCCCTATTCACCCAACTCTATATCCTTTCTTTCTATATTTGCAAAACACTCAAAAAGAAAAAGAAAGAAAGAAACTCATGCACATCCCCCCAAAATCCACAAAACTGGAATAAAAATATACAAGTAAAAGGACAATAAAACAAAAAATGCTTAAAGTTATGTGAGACAAAAGGTCTACAAAAATACCATTGAGTTAGTTTTATGTTGGACTCTGCTCCTAAGTGTGGAGTAGAAGTATGGTTATATGCCTTAACTTTAAAATTAATGACCCATGCAGCTTTAGTTGGAAGCTCTAGCCACATATATATATAAGCTGTGACCCTGACATGATGGATACTCCCCTCCTCTCCATGGTAGGAGCCACCTCTGTTTCTGCCTTGCACAGTTTGTCTCTCAACACCTCCATGGGTCTTGGCAGTCATTTCAGCATCCTTATTTCCTCCTCTCCTCCAGTACAACTATTATTTATAATAATAATTTTCTCTAATCTTCAAAATTGTGAAGCAAAATATCTTAACAACTGCTAGCTCCAGTGGGCAAGATTTTTTTTTGATTTACATGTTTTTTAAAAGGCTTTGCATTCTGAAACTTTCTATAATAAATATATATTATTTTATTTAGGAAATGTGTTATGACATGTAGTAATGGGCTAGATCCCTGTAAAAAACATATTATTTAGAGCAACACTTCAATGGACTGTGTCATTAGTCTATTCATTAGTCTATTCAAACCACTGTGAAAAAAAAGAAGAGAAGAAAGAAAGAAAGAAAGAGGAAGAAAGAAAGAAAAATGAACAGACTGTCAGAGGAGCATAGAGCAAGTTCTGACAGGAAGCATCAGGTGTAAATGAACTATAAAAACTGTAATTAGCAACTTTATTTTCACAAGATTGTGGTGATCTGGGCATTGGGAGGCACTTGGGAGGCAGAGGCAGGTGGATCTCTGTGAGTTCAAGGCCAGCCTGGTCTCCAGATCGAGTGCCATGATAGGCTCCAAAGCTACACAGAGAAAGATTGTGGTGAATTCACTTACCCTGACAGAAGGAAACGCTAATATTTACCTGTACTCTTTTTTTTTTTTTTTTGGTTTTTCAAGACAGGCTGGCCTCAAACTCCCATAGATCTGCTTGCCTCTGCCTCTGAATGCTGAGATTAAAGGTATGCATCACTACCACCTGGCTTTTATCTGTATTTCTTAACATTAAAGAAAGTTATTGAATATATGAAACTGTTTCATCAACCATTTGTAGTGAAATGAGATTAAAAGATAAAGAACGAGCAATATGGTTATGAAAGTGCTTTATACACTTGTCCTGTTTGCAAATGTATCACTACTGTCTGAGGAGGAGTACATCTAGCCTCTAGGCAAGGCCTGTGACCTAACATACAGGTTTATTTACTTGAGATTCCCAGGGGTTTGAAAGACACTATTCCTATCACAGGGAGTAGCAGGCTTCTCTTGGCTATGGTAAACAATTCCTAGCACAATTTCTTATCAGCTTTAGAGCACATCACTCCTAAGATCACTGCACCCCTAAGAACCCACACTCCTCCTAAGAGCACGGTACTCCTAAGAGCACACACTCCTAAGAGCACACACTCGTAAGAGCATCACACTCCTAAGAGCACACACCCCTAAGAGCACCATATGACTTGGATGCACTGGGAATATAAACCTATCCTTACTTTAGGTAGAAGAGAAAATTTAAGGATACCAAGGGCTCTAGTATTTTTAAAGGCCCTAAAACATAGTTTTAAAACCTAAGCAAAAGCTAGGCTGCCATGTCCTACACAGCTCTGGGCTTAATCTGAATGGGTAATAAGGGAATGAAGAAAGGACAGCCACACCTATGCATGTACAGAAAAGGCTGGGTGGGGTGGTTGTACTTGCTCTGATGGAGGGTACCTACTGTGCAACAACCCAGAGGCAGCATAAAGAGGCAGGTTATCTAGTCTAGTTGAGGCATCTGCAGAGGAGCAGTCATCAGGGAGGAGGAAGCTACGGTGACTAGTTTTTTGTGCATACTGGCCCATCATCTATAAATACTTGTACTTGGACCAGAGGAAGACTTTCACAATTCCCTGAGCCTGGCCTAGGGAAGGTTTTGACAATACTTGTGGGTCTGAGGCATTGGGGCCTTTGACAAAACACTGCAGTCATGACTTCATCTGCTCTCCACACTAGGATTGTAGCTACTGAGTGAATCTAGCTATTCTAGCTTCTGAGGACCCCTAAAGCTGCTCAGATAGGTACTATAGGCAAACAGAGCTTTTTTGGAATTCTCTATCTCTCATAGGCTGAAGGAAGATGGAGCAGCAGGCTCAGCTGAATTCAGCCTGTCTCAAAGGGACTTCAGCATCACTGTCTCTCACCTGACAATAGATGGGTTGGTGAGACGGTCAGGAAGATTTGGGTTTTCAGTACAGCCCTACCACCAACTAAGAAAAGAATCATGGAATCACTCAACCACCTCAAACATCAAGTTTCTTATCCATTAAATGTGACTCAGTGAGAATGAATTTGAAAACCTCTAAAAGTTATGAGTACAAAAGAAAGAAAAAAATGTTTCCATGCTGAGGGTCATAAACATTAGAAATTGCCCGGAAGACCAAGTCTGAGCATTATGCTGGGGAAATACAGATTTCACAAACTGTACGTCCTACTTTCAAAGGGGAAAGACAGGATCTGAACTGAACACCAAGGGACTTTAAAGAAACCAGTGAGATGAGTTAACACTGGCCTTGCACACACCAGACCAAACTGAAGCTTTAAGCCCATGAAAGATCAGGAAAAAGAAATTCTTGTGGGAGGCAGAGTCCTCAGAAGTAGTTTGCACAGATGGATGGACAACACAGCGCAATGGCTTCCTGGGCAGCAGCTCTAAGGACTGCAGCTGTCCTAACAATGGACTCTAGGAGCAGTTGAGATCGTTAACGTTATTGAGCAATGGAGCTCTGTGGGCTATGACACATGTGGGAGTCAGGCTGCTACTGATTACATCACCACTTCAGCCCGAAAACCCAGCTGCTCTGTCAAATACGTTAAAAATGGAAAGTGCACCACACTTGTTAGTAGCTTTCTCCCCAAGGACTTAAAGAAACTGTGAGGCCAACTTTTGTAATGGTGCCTATTATGCAATGGTATTATGCAATTAGAAATGTAGCCATGTAAATTTCTCTAATGGAAACCTTTGGAGAAATATAGATATCAAGCCCATGAGGACATCAAAGGCCTCGATGTCGGGGAAAGCCCCCACACAGGAAAATATGTGGGCCTGATTTATTCCATTCTGGAAGGGGGAGACATGAGTTTCCTGGGCTGGGATGAGAGACTGAAGATCTGAGAAGACAAGAGCAGTGAAACTGACAGGTCACCAGGTAGCCTGCCTTCACACATGGCATGCTTCAGCCTGAAGGGCACAGAGAAAACTTCTGAATTTTTAGGTGACAAATAAGGACCAGGAGACCTGCCTCCGACCTGCCTTCCTTCGATCATGCCCACTAAAGGAACTTAATACTTACTGCAAAACACACACAGTTTTGTTTTGTTTTCTAGAATATTGCCCATTGCATGGAGAAGTGTCCCAGAACCATGTTCTTCATTCTTTGTGAGAGATTACAATTCAATATTCCTTACAATAGTCCAGCCTCCACTATCCCCCGTGTCAAAATTCAGTTTAAAGTAATTGTTTATTTTCAAAATTCTTTTTTTATAACAAAGTGAATCTTTATATATGGTACTGCCACGTATTAATCTACTTAGTTCTTGTAGAATCTTGTAAAAAAATTTCAACTTTTTTTATTTGAATTAGAAACAGGATTGTTTTACATGACAATCCCAGTTCCCTTCTCCTTCCCGTCCTCCCCTACCCCCCCCAACTAAAACCCTACCTATCACATATCCTTTCTGCTCCCCCTGGATACAACACTCACCATCCACCATTTACTCAGGATCTTGTTTCTATGTCCAAGCATTAGGTCAAGAGGAACACAGATGGCAAGAGAGTGGGTTTTGGAGTCAGAACATTCTAGTTTCAAATCTTCATCCTACCTTTTACTGGCAGGAATGACTGAGTAACCTCGAACAATAATTTCTCTGATTCTCGATGTTCTTTCTTTTTTTAAAAACTAAATTGTAGCTATTGTGATTTCCTATATGTATGCATGATGTGTGTGTGGGTCCATGTACCCACAGTATGCACGAAGCATCAGAAGACAGTTATGTGGAGTCAGTTCTCAACTTCCACCTTTATGTGAGTTCTGGAATCAGGGTGCAAGGTTTGCACAGCAAGCACTTTGCCCCTCTGAGCCCTCTCATCAGCCTTGAGACTCAGTTTTTTGATTTACAAATGGGATCAGGTCACAGGTATGTGGTAAGGTATTTTTTCCTTTCTAAGTACCCAGGGATGGTTTAGATGCTACATAAATGTCTGCATAAAGACTAGACCAGTACAAGGCACTAAAAATGGAGGAGGTGTCACAGGTAACCTCTTTGAGAAGGTTCTCATCTTTATCAGCTGAATTGGAAGTCTGTTCCTTTTCAATCACTCAGCCAGTGTACTGCACTGAAGATGAGGGATCTGATGTATCCTTCTCAATCTATCCACTGAGAACACATGGTAATATTCCCTTGCTATTACTCTTATAGTGTCCCAGATACTGTTGAGGAGAAATCCAAAACTATTAAAGAAGGAAAAATAAGGTTTTTGAGATGGATCAGATGGGTAGAGGCATTTGCACACAGACCAGATGATTTGAGTTCAGATTCCTGGGTCATACAAGGTGATAGGAGAGAACTGGACAGCAAGAGTTCTCTGACTTCCACAAGTGAACACACACACACACACACACACACACACACACACACACACACACACACGAAAATATTCTAAAACAAAGAAAGTGCAACTAGAAACATATAAAAATAGCATCAATATTCTTAGATGCTAACCCTCCTGAGAATTTGTTTGACATCATACACTTTCTAAAAAGCATAATGAATATGAACATGTTTGAACAGACAGACAAACATGTTAAATTAAAATGCAAACAAATTTAAAAATACCTCAAACTCAAAAGTGTTTAAAGTGTCCTAGTCTTACTATTTCTCTGGCTAACTGTAGGAAGCAACCTATCTATCACCTTGTGTGCAATTAGCACATCAAGTAGATAAGAAGGTAAAACCATCCTGGAACAGGAAACCAATGTTCTTCCTGTCTAATCAACAAATCTCAAAGATTTATTCTGCTCATCTCTCTCCTCTTGCTCTTGTCCACCACAACAGGCTGCTTACAGGCTCAGAGTGACTTTGACAAAGAGCATTTTCACGAGTTACTTTTGTATCTCCACCCCCTTAAAGAAAAGAGGAAAATTTGCTTCATACAGAAGGCGTTCATTGTATGAATGAAAACTGCCACCGAAGTGTGGGCTAACTCAACCAAGAGGGATTTCACCTACATCCATTCAGTCAGTATATGGGGGCTTAAAGAAATTCCAGAGAGTCATCAGAAGAGGGAAAACAAAGGTAATGCTTTCTGCCACAGGTAGAGTCTTTGAAAATATGTGTAATATGTAAAACACGCTGACACCCCCGGATTATTTTTCCAGCATTAACAGTATAAATTGCCTCCTATGCTGGAGAGCTGCCTATCACCCTTGCTAATCACTACTCACAGTGGCCTCAAGTACTGCAGGCATGTACACCATGCAGCTTGCATCCTGTCTTGCACTGACGCTCGCACTCCTCGTCAACAGTGCGCCCACTTCAAGCTCTAAAAAGGAAACCCAGCAGCACCTCGAGCAGTTACTGCTGGACTTACAGGTGCTTCTGAAAGGGATCAATGTAAGTGCATGTCCTTCCTGTCTATAGGCACTGTCTTTAGTTTTCTTGCCAAAGGTTGTGTTCTAATAACAATGCATTGTGCTTTCTCAGAATAACAAGAATCCGAAACTCCCCATGATGCTCACGTTTAAATTTTACATGCCCAAGAAGGTAAGTGAGTTTCTATGTTCAATTGGTGCTTTGATGAATTCAAAGTAGCATGTATGTTTGCACAGTGATCAGATGAAAAGTGCCGAATCTGAAGAAAAAGCTTCTTCAATATCTGTGTGTAAAATTTCCTGTTTGATAATGACATTTCTTTTAAATGGCTTTGTCTAAATTTTTCTTATGTATTTGTGTGTCGGGAAAGGGGAAAGGAGAAGAAAACACAGGATAATTGCATTTTGATGCTGGAAAAATTTAAAGACTGTGGTGATTTCTGTTTTATGATCATCCTAGAGATATTTGAATAGATGCATTATTTTAGCTTGTGAAATGTCAAAGTTGACTTCAGAGGGTCTCATTTTATACACATGCTACTGTTGTAAGGAAGATCCCTAAGACTCCATTTTTGAGGAACAGCATATCCAGTACTCACAGCCACTAGGGCAGATGATCTGAAGTGAAGTTCCAGCTCTGCTAGGCTTTAGCTCTCGTGGCCTCGGGAAGTTGCCTATGTTCATACTTACATAAATGACAATTGCATGTTTATAGCTTGGCAGGCTTCAGAGTAGAGTCTAGCCAGCAACACCTAAACATGCTATTGGTGCTAGTGAAGAAAACGTCTGAGACATAAAATACAATTTTGGATTTATATAGTCTTTTTTTTTTAAACCAGGGGACCAGAGAGCTGTAGTATTTCTATATGACTATCTCCCAACATTGAAAGTTTGTTTGGTCTCTTCTGGATGGAGAATGTTGTATGATAAGCAACAGCGCACCCAAGCTCCTAGAGCTACATCAAGAGTAGAAGTTTGCTACAGTCCTGACAGTCAAAAGAGGATGAACAACTTTGGTGCTAGAAAGAGCTTGTTCCAGGATTAATCCAAAGCCTAGAACAACATGGGCTCTAAGGGGACAAAGAGGCAATGCTGTTGACCCACTTCTATAAAGTCAGGGAACTCTGCCTCAAGCTGTTCTATTGGAGAAGAAAAGGAAATGGCCTTAGGTGCTCTCCCAGCTTCATTAGAGTCATGTAATTTTTAACTCCAACACTAAAAACCTAGATAGTTCCGTGAGGGAGCATGCCACACTGAACATGCAGAACTCCTCATAACAAGCTGGAAAGTAATAGGTAGACAAATCCAGAAATGTATGCTGTTGGTCAGACCCCTTCCTCTAAGGATCACTAGATAGACATGAAATCATGTTAATTTAGAGAGTGGTGAAATCTGCAGAAATCTAAGTTTTTAAATAACTATTGAAAACAAGAGGAGTGGGATATAACCTGATTTTCTTTATTTAACCTCCATTCTGTATATACGTAAGATTTTAGAAATAATGGAAGCATTAATTTCAAAGAGTGTAGTGAATGAAAAGGAGTGGCCATGCCACTTTTGATCTACTTACTCACGTGGCTGTGGGGGAGACACAGGTTCTGAGACTTAGTAAAATGGAGATAGCCCAGTTCACCACTTGCTTCTGGAGGACCTGCTGACTTAAAGTGGCTAACTTTTATGGAAATCATAGTGTATTATAGTACTAGACAATATCCTTTCTCACTGTATATATGCATAATATGCATGGTATATATGTATCTACACATTCTTTCAGAAATGTACAGGAGACTTCTCCAAATAATATATCCAAATATTCTAACTTTTTATTTCATTGGGACAAATAGGGCTTTCAAATTATGTATTTTTTTATTTGTGTTTATGTGTGGGGAAGTGCACATATACACATGGAAGTCAGAGGACAAAATGTGAGAGTTGTGACACTCCTTCCACGATGTTGGTCACTGAGATTGAACTCAGGTCATCAAGTCTGATGCCAAGTGCCTTTCCCTTTAGAGCCATCTTTCTAGCCCTGACATATAAAACATCATCTTTAGTAATTGTAGAGAAGTAAAAATTTAAGAAACATTAAATGTGTCTTCCTGTATATCCTGACAATCATCATTCTGGGTCATGATAACCCAATCTGTAAGATTTGGGTCTGTGACAGCTGGCATCCAAGGGCTCCTGTTCCTTGATATTCCGTGATTCTCAACTCTGGGATTATTGGACATTAGAGTGCAGAATGTGAATCTCTCACTTCCACATTCTCTGTGTGACTTCACTGTAGACTGGAAAAGCAGTCTGTACCTGTCACATACATTGTGACAGGGAAATACAGACTTTTGACAAAGTCTAATGAAGCTAGAACAAAGGACTCACTAGAGTGACCTAACAACTAATGTTAACCACAGAGCTTTGAGCTCTTGCTCTTCTAGATTTAGCAAATCCACTACTCCAGTCCCTCTTTACACCAAGAACAGGGAGTAGGTAAAAGCTAAGTGCTGCCTCCTCTTGATTAGATAAACCAGATTACTTTCTGGGTCTTCAGTATACGGCAACCTAGCTGAGAGTTAGCTTATTACTACTCTAGGCCACAGAACTGAAACATCTCCAGTGCCTGGAAGAAGAACTTGGAGCCCTGCAGAGTGTGCTGGATTTGGCTCAAAGCAAAAGCTTTCAGTTGGAAGATACTGAGAATTTCATCAGCAATATCAGAGTAACAGTTGTGAAACTAAAGGTAAGATGTTGCTTTATTGGCTAAGCTGGAAATAAAATAAAGGGGATAAGAATTACATTCTAAAATAGCATGACATTTCTGGGTTTTGTCAGATCCCATGCATTTAATCAGACAAAACTTAAAGTCCGCTGACAGCGTGAATCCTTCCACTGCAGGGTCCCCCCGTCCCCCCCGCGCGCCATCATCTGCGATGGAATTCCAGGAGCACCCTGCTTCTTCTCACATTAGCATAGAATTGGAAATGAGAAGTACCTAGTAGAATTTCACAAGAAACAGGCAGATTTTGCTGCCCTCATATGTTTATCAGACCAGGACCAATGATCTGAAAGGCTTTTCCAGAGAGGCTGTGCTGTCATTGGTGGAAGAACACAGAGATTTGTTTCCCAAAATAGCAGCCATTAAGATGGGCAGAGGAGGACAGTGAGAGCTCATTTCAGGGCTTTATTTTTAAATGCGTAGGAAACATGGACTTTGGTGAGGCAAAGGAGAATCATAGTTCTCTTTTCTCCTTCCATCCGCCAAACAAAATTGTTGAGTTGACAGGTATCCTGAGCAAGCAGCATCATTTTGATTTCTGCAGTAGCAGCAAGCCTCCAAGACGGTGTCAGGCTAGTCCTTTCCAAACAAAATTTTCCATTCACTGCTTTCACCGGAGGCTTGTAACATAGGCCAGGATCCATGTCATCTAGGCGTTGAAAGGCTCAGATCCTTATCTATGCAAAGAAGTCTGCTCTGAAATCTCTGGCCCACAGTAAAAAGGTATGAATATTAGAAGTACATGAAAACTAGGAAAGCATGTTTCAGTCAAGAGCCGCATACTTAAAACACATCCAAGAGGTTTGAACATTTGAGTAGCTATGTAAAGAGGGTCCATAAGATCATGGCAGCTTATTTTTTTTTATTAGTTCAAATTAGGAACAAGCTTGCTTCAGATGTTAATCCCTTCTTCCTTTCCCTCCCCTTCCCTCCAACATCCCACCTGCCCCTAGCCATCCCCCCTCCACTCCCCAGGCAGGGTAAGGCCCTCAAAAGGGGCTCCCCAAAGTCTACCACATCATCCTGGGCCAGGCCTAGGTCCTTCCCCATGTGTCCAGGTCAAGAGAGCATCCCTTCACATGGGATGGGCTCTCAAAATCCCTATGGCAGCTTATTTTAAAAAGAACATTTATTCAAAAGAAAAACTCTGCCTCATTTGACTTACAAGGGATTGCTCAGATTTGAAAAAGCCATCTCATAAATCTGTCAAAATATTTCCTTCTCAGCTTGTCATCTAGAAACAGAGCTAAAATACCTCCTTTGAGCAAAGGAGGTTGGCTTCCAGAAAGCCAATCTACACAACAAATTTGTAACATTTCTACTTATCCAAACTGGGAGAATCATCTGTATTGCTACCAGGGCAGGCCTCTCTATGAAATGTTCTCCAAATTCTCCCAACATACCTTTGTCCTAACCCACTTTGGGTTGTTCCTATTCTGACTTGGGGAAATACCAGACTAATAGAACCTTAAGGTTTAGAAAAGAACATATAATATGTATCATTTCTTTATTCAAACCTAAGTCAATACATAGTTGTGTGCACTTAACAGAGAAAAAGAGGTCAAACAACTGCATTCTCCAGAAGAATTCAATGTTTTCATTCAGATGCTCATTTGTACTCACTCAGGAAAAAATTTATCTCGTATGCTTTTATCATTTGGCATCATAAAAAACACAATCTGACAATTTTGATCATTTAAGAAGTGTGCATGATTATTTAACAAGTGTTAAAAATAAATGCCTACAGAACTTTAGTGAAGAATAACTATGTAAAGTATCTTAGCCTAAAACTTAATATTCTTTTTTAGGGCTCTGAAAACACATTCACGTGTGAATTCGATGATGAGACAGTAACTGTGGTGGAATTTCTGAGCAGATGGATCACCTTCTGTCAAAGCATCATTGCAACAATGACTCAATAATTATGTGCCTCTTATTTACAACACATAGGATTTCTATTTATTTAAATATTTAAAGTCATATTTATTTTGGATGTATTGTTTACTATCTTTTGTAACTATTAGTCTTCAGATGATAAATATGGATCTTTAAAGATTCTTTTGTAAGCCCCAAGGGCTCGAAATGTTTTATTTATCTGAAATTATTTATTATACTGAATTGTTAAATATCATGTCTATCTAGATTCATTAATAAAAATATTTAGAAGAGTTGGTGAATATAAATAATCTCAGATGTCTGTTATTTTTAGGACAGCACAAAGTAAGCTTTAGAATATTTCTCAGTTATTCTTGTGAACTCTATGATGGTCAATGAGCTTACAAGAATCACTCTTCCCTGGAGAAGGATGTAAAATGAGACAAGAACTTTTCAATGTCCTTGCACCCTCCTTTTGAGCATTGATTGGATCTTTAGTTCTGGCAAGAGAAAAGTTTATAAGGCTATAGTATTTTCCTTTCCTTTAAATTTAAACAGGATACTAAACAAAAATCTTGACACTTTTTGTCATAATCTGTGTTGTAAGAAAGCAAAAACAGTCTTGATACTTTATATAGAGACACTGAGTTCACAGTTTTGGATGTTCAAGAACATGTGACAAACTCATGGCAATATGGCATTGCAATTGTGGGAGTATGTGAAGAACACAGACTGTGTGTGTATGTGTGTGTGTGTGTGTGTGTGTGTGTGTGAGAGAGAGAGAGAGAGAGAGAGAGAGAGAGAGAGAGAGAGAGAGAGAGAGAGAGACTTATAACAACCCAATCTTGCAGGAAATAGTCCAGTCCCACATAAACTGACCCTGACCCATTTCCCTGAAGCAACATTTATTCATTCGTGAGGTAAGCCCTAGGCCTAACCTTGCACCAATCCTACCATTACCTGCCACATCCACACCACCATACTGGGAACCAACTTTCCATCACATGAACCTCTGAGGACAAATCAGCACATCTTACAGACTAATATGCCCTCTATAGTTTAACACTGCTCTCTGCCTTTAAGATCCTCACCTGGAGAAACCAAAAGTCCTCTCCTCTTCTCTGGTGTTTCACTGGGTCCTGATAATAGTGAGTATTGGTGGAAGGTCTAAGATTCAGAGGAAGTTCCTCCTCCCTTTGGCTGTGTCTCTTGGCCAAAGAGCCCACCTTCTCTTAAGGCGGTTTTATGGGTATATTTTTTTCCTGGATCTCAGCTTCCCTTCCCCATTTCCTTTAAAGCTGCAGGTACTCTTTAGTTGTTGCTAGCTCTAGGGTACCTGTGCTGACCTTTACAGAGTCCTTGTATCTTGACCAAAGAGTCGCCCGTTTATCAAATCCCGCTTCTCCTTGGGAAGGCCATCTGTTTTCTGCTAGGACTGCAATGTATCAGAAATAGCACCAGGAAATACACCCCAAATAGGACTCTCAAACTGTACTGCTCACATATTGAAGGAACAGGGTAATAGTACCACATGGTATGTCCTAAATCCATGCTACGCCAATGGTAGCACACGATAAAATAAAGCTAAAAGACAAGCACTACATAGTATGTTCTGATTCATGGTGTGCCAATGCCATTTATATAACTAGTTATATAATCTGGTGTTTACTTAAAAATACTTTAAGTAGAGGAATGAACACTTGAATAGGAAGCAGCATATGCTACACAAATACTAACCCTGAACAACAACAGAAACAGAACAAAAACTATAGGTAGCTAGAGCAGAATTTAAAGTAAGAATAGCAGAGATAAAGGCACGATTTTTTAAAATATTTAAAATTTATTTTTAACATTCCAATTCCAGTTCCCCCTTCATTCTCTCCTCCCACTCTTCCATCCTTCCCCCATCTAACCTCCCATCCACTCTTCAGAAAAGGTAAGGCCTGCTCTAGGCTGTCAACTAAGTCTGTCCCATCATCTAGTTGAGGCAGGGCCAATGCCCTCCCCCACCATGTCTGGGCTGAGCAAGGTGTCTCTCCATAGAAAATTGGCTCCACACAGTCAGTTTATGAGTTATAGTTAGATCTTGGTCCCACCGCCAGCGGCCTCATATACTGCCTAAGCTTCACCATTGTCACCTGTATTCTGCAGTCCTAGTTCAGTCCTGTGCTGGTTCCCTAGTTGAAAGTGCAGAGTCAGTGATCTCTCACTAGCTCCGGCCAGCTGATTCTGTGGGTTTCCCCATCATGGTTTTGACTCCTTTGTTCATATTGTCGCTCCTCCCTCACTTCCATTGTACTCCAGGAGCTTGGCCCATTGGTTAGTTGTGGATTTCTGTATCTGCTTCCATCTGTATCTGGAAGAGGGTTCTAGATTCTCTGGGGTTGTGGATTGTAGGCTGGATGTCTTTTTTTTATGTCTGGTATCCACTTATGGGTGAGTACATATGATATTTGTATTTCTGGATCTGTGTTACCTCACTTGGGATTTTTTTCTAGTTCTGTTCATTTTCCTGCAAATTTAAAGATGTCATTGTTTCTTATCACATAAATGTACCATATTTTCTTTACCCATTCTTCAGTTGAGGAGCATCTAGGTTGTTTCCAAGTTCTGGTTATTATGAATAATGCTGCTATGACTATGTTCTTGTGGTGAGAGTGTGCCTCCTTTGGGTATAAGGGCATGATTTTATAATGATCAGATAGTTCATTCAACAAAACATATGCCAGTTCTAAATGTGATCCTTCTAATTGTAGCACAACTTCCAAGGGCACAGACAAAAGCATCTGCATCCAGCTTTAATAGAGCATGGTATCAGAGCAGCCCGCTGTGACTAGCCATGAAAAGGGGACTCTGAACCGCAGGCACTAAGGCAGTGGCCATAGCTGAGCTCCCACAAAAGCACTGCAATTTTGCTTACTTAAGAAACAGAGATTAAGAGTTCAGGCTTACTAAAGCAATCTTGAAGATTGTCTGAACAACAGTAATAGAAAAAGAGGCAACTGAGAGTAGCTACAGAAATATGAAAAAAATATCTAATTTTTGTTTTCTGGGCAATAAACTTATTTTTAGGTACTAGAATCTACAACTCTAAACCAAGAATAATAGTCAGGGAAAGAAAGTACATGGAAACACCATAGCTTCAAAACTAATGATGTTCAGACAAGACTGGAAGGAATCCAGGTTCAATAAACCAGGCTAGAAAAAGCCTTAGACCCCCCCAAGGTGTGTGCTACAAACCAACAAGGCTGTGCCTTAGAAGTTGAAAGCCATGCGGCCTCCCTCCCAAGCCTGTAGAAATAGTAGTTTAACCTATGAGCATAGAACACTCCAGGTCTGCTCCAAAGCTTTAAAAGCCAGCAAGATAGCTCAGCAGTGAAGGCACTTGCTACCAAGCAGGCTGGAAGGAGAGAACTGCTTACCTTCCTCAAGTTGTCCTGTGTTCTCTATAAGGGTACCATGCACAGCAAGACTGTGTCACTGTGTAGTTCAGCCTGGCTTTATACTCATGTTCCTTTTGCTTCTTGCTCTTGAGGGCTGGGTTACAAGTACATATCACCATGCTGGTTCTAGCACCATTTTTACTCAATGGTCTAACATGGTTTTAAACAAGTGTGGTGAATGTGGGAAAACAGTTGAAATGAATATGCTAAATTATTACTCACAGATGTGTAAAGGATATATATGGAATGAGAAATACTAGGATTAATGGCTGGTTTAATTGGATTACTAATAATATGGTTAAAATACACATGTGCTCAATTGTATGTTTATATGTCAGCATCACAAGGAATGTATTTAAAAACAATACTATGTACAATAGAACCCCAAAGATCAGACATCTGGGAATAACTGTAATAAATAGATGCCTGTTAAAATAAGAAAATATTAAGCAACATTAATAGGTAAATAAATTGAGTGATCTATTAGATTACTGAATTATAAGGTTTGATAACTTAAGATGTTAATTCTCCATAAGTCTATAGGATTAATAAAGTTACACTAAATATTCAGTCAGTTTTAAATGGATGTATATGACAAAGGAAAAGAAGGGCTGAGGTGTTGGTATTGGATGTGTTAACAGTTTTAATGCTTAGGTCTTTTGACTACAATCCTATAGAGAAAGCTATGCCAGTTGAAGCAAGGCTACCAATATATAGACAAGATAATGTAAATGGAAGGGATTTGCTTTTCTTTTTAGTAGATTACATATTTGCGGATGTCCTGTTCATCATGTAGGATGTGAATAATGGATCCTGAGCCTATAAAAAGCATAGCTTTTATGAACACATGTGCAAATGTGAAGGAAATCTAGATAGGGTTGATTTACACCTAAAGTTACTATAATAAGGCCTAGTTGGCTGGATGTAGAAAATGCTACAATTTTTTAAATGTCATTTTTAGTGAGTGCACAGATGGCTGTGAACAGTGTTACTAATGAGCCAAAGTATAATGTGTCAGAATAGTACTATTATTTGAAGTAAGTGGGTAAAATCAGATTATTAAGATTCCTGCAACAACTACAGTACTTGAGTGAAGGAGTTAATAATAAAATTAGGAGGATAATGTGGAGGGTTCTAATGTAGATTCTCATGTATATGGGTAGCATCCTGTTAATATGATTAGTAAGTTTGCCTCATTGAGCTATAATAATTATGTATCAAGTGCCTCCGAGTTCTAGCCTTGGGGTTCTCTCAGGGTACAGGATGGAAGCTAAATAGCAAACAGGTAGGGCTGACTAAAAGTATCTGAGGGCAAATTAATTAGTTCATACTGGAGTCATTCTCATAGTGTCTCTTTATTTTCCAAAAGTTCTCCCTGATCCCGTAAGGTTTCCAGTTTATATACCCATACCGATACAATTGGAAACTCTGTGACAATAGCAAGGATACCAGGCATACATATCTCAGGGCCAGGAAGGCAGATAAGATCTTTCAAAAGCAGGTACCTCATGTCTCAGAAGATATGTGACTTGTAAAATGTTCAGGCAAACTTAAGAGGCAGTAAGGATTAAGGGAGTTAGTATGTAAAACTATATTTGTGTGGTTAGTTAAGCAAGAAGTTTGTAATTGGTACTTGTAGAAAAAGAGGAGGGGAAGAGATTCTGTAGCTCTGTGCTTTCTATGCATTGGCTTTTGCTTTTGTGGCAGCTGGGAACACAGCATTTGTGGTAACCGTGGCAACCTGGATAAGCTGTGGGAGGAAAAACAGGTCACATTTGATATGCATTAGCATTTTTGCCAAATGTTAGCTGATTAAAGGGGACTTCTCGGTGCTATACCAAAGGGAAAAGCTAAAGTTATGTAGTGTGAGATCCAGAGGCTGCTGTTTCCAGCTGCAGGGTAAGCAGTGGGGCGCCCTTTACTGCCAAGTGAGAAGAAATTCCTTTCTCTGGGGTCTTTTTGAGAATACAAAGCACCCAGTATATATTCTATATATTAAGAGTGTACAGGGAAATGGAATCATCCTCCTGACTTCCCATAGATAGATATACCCAGTAGATGGAACATTTTCCTGAGATAAACATACACAAGCTGTGGGAAACACCCAAAGCTGTTTGTATGGAAGAGATGAAATGATTCCATGGTCCTGCCAAGTGGAACTCCCTTATCAGCCTGTTGAATATTGGTTATCCTGCTGTATTTCTCATGGCCCTTGACAATGTACAGAATACAAGTTAGTAATAAGAATGTTTACACCTATAAGCATGAGGGAAAAATTAGAAAATCAACAATGTAAGCCTTAAAAATTTATAAACATATACAAACTTAAAACAGTCAAGGTATTTTTGAAGAAAAAGAATTCATACAAGCAACAGGTGGCTGGCACCTTTTTTTGAAAGTATACAACACTGGGACAGAAATATGGTCCCATAGATAAGAACTCTTGTCCTGAAAGCCTGAATACCTGGGTTCTATCCTAGGAACATACAACAGAAGGAGAAAACTAGTTCCATATGGAAGGGGAGGTTCACTCCCAAGTTGTCATTTGACCTGCACACACATTCGCACACAATATAGTGGGGTTTTTTTTTAACTACACAACACCGTCCACAAAGTACTCTTGTTTCACAAACTGATATCTAGATTGAATAGATATCAGTTGGTTTCAGAAAAACGAAATAGGCTGGTAAGTGTTATTGGAGGGGATGAAACAGACAAGACTAAGATTGTGGGAAACTCTACAGAAGATTCAGTATTTTGGGCATATTCAATTAAAAAGAAAAAGTGATAGGAAACCTGTTGATTAATACTTAGCAGCTAAATCCCACTATACAAATTGTCAGGAGCCATGGCAAAAGTAACCTTGGACCTGTAAGAGACTTGGGCAGAAGACTGCCAGCATTTTAAGAACAATCCTTTATGTTAAAAGAATAGCTGCCTTTAATTCTTCCCTCCTGATACATAGCTTTTGGGCCCACAGAAGTAGCTTATAGAAAGAAAGATACATTTCATGGTCAGGTTTCCTAGTAACACCCACCCCCACCCCGTAATTCTTTTTTGTTTTGTTTTGTTTTTCAAGACAGGGTTTTCTCTGTGGCTTTTGGAGGCTGTCCTGGAACTAGCTCTTGCTCTTGTAGACCAGGCTGGTCTTGAACTCACAGAGATCCACCTGCCTCTGCATCCCAAGTGCTGGGATTAAAGGTGTGTGTCACCAATGCCCGGCGCCACCCCGTAATTCTAACAAGCCTTTTGTCCTCTGACTAACACCTGCACTGTCCAACCTTGGTAGCATCCTGCACTTTCCGCTTACCTTCAAGGACTCATGCACAGGGACATTCCTCAGTCTGGTTATCAGGCAAATAGTCTCAAACGACCTCTCTGCCTGCCAAGCTCCCTGCTTGGCACCCCTATATAAGGTCCCTGTGAAAAATAAAAAAATTGCAGCTTGATCAGAAACCTGTTTTGCTGTCTGGTTCTTTGTGCCTGCCCGACTCTCTCTTTCCAGGTTCTTTGGTGACTGCAACACATAGGGGTGTGAGCTCAAGTGGTGCCCCCCAGGCTGGGGCAACAAACGTTATGCCAATTCTGGTTCCAGTAGTCTACACATATTATGGTGTACTAATTGACTCATAGTTATGTACCCAAACATACTTTTACCTTTTACCTTTCATGAAGTAACAAGATGGATATTTGCTCCAACATGAAATGGTTGAGGAAGTTTGGCTGATCTTATATTACCCACATTTAAAAACTGCTAAAGTGAGATGATGGGTAAATGGAGACTCTTTTACTGTTCTCTACTTTTTTTAATTCTCACAATTTCTGAGATGAAGAAGGAACAGGGGTGTACTCAGTTGGCACAGTGCTTGCCAAGTATGCATGAAATTCTGGGTTCAGTTGAGAACCAAGTGTGGTGGTGCGTACCTATAATTCCAACATTTGAGAAGTGGAGCCACACAGATAAGTTCATCCTTGGCTATACTGTAAGCTTAAAGCCATCCTGTAGATGAGATCCTTTCTCAAACAAACCAGAACTCTGAAACCTTTTTATTTTCACAATAGAAAAAAAATTCAAACATTTCATTTCCCAACATAAACCCTTCAAGAGCTTCTTTCTCCCTGTTTGCTAGACTTGACTCTGAATTTTTCCTCCAGTGTTCTGCATGCTAGCCCCTAAGTGCCATAACATTTCTTGTGTAATCATTGCTTCAGCGTTTTCCAAGCAGAATGCATATTACCTATTTCCATCTGCCAAATGTTACCTATCCTTCAATGCTTGCCTCAGACAGCAGAACCATGGAGCTAAAGGAGGACTTAGCTGTAGATCAACTATTTTAGTTAGTGAATTTGAACTAACTTGTGAGTGGAAGTTTAAAAGTCTGATTTTAGAAGCTTTTTCAAGTGAACTATCTTGCAGATCTCAATAGATTACAAAGATAGGGCAAAAGGTAGAGTTGTTTTTGATAAGACAATCAGGGTCCTCAAGCCATAATATCTAAATGATGAATGAAAACCACAAAGATAAACTTCATCCTTGAATGGTAGGAGCTTGAGCTAGAAGATTAAATTCCCTCCAACAGTCACAGCCAAATGGGCCCAGGCTGCCTTCAGGTTCACCTCCTTCCACTCTTGTGACTCACTGCCTTATACCAAACTGCTTTCTCCTTATCCCTTATAAAGTCTCCCGTTGGTACCCTATCTAAACATAGACTCCTTTTCTCTAAGCCAAGACACCTATGAGTAGAAATAGCATCTAGAAACATTCAATGACTAGGTTCCGGGTAAAAAGTTCTATGAGAGATGAAGAGTTGGCTCAGCAGTTACAAGTATAATACTGGTCTTGCAGAAGACAGGCATTTGATCCCCAGAACCCAGAGCAGGCAGCTCACAATCAACTGTAACTCTAGCTCCAGGGGATCTGACCTCTTCTAGACTCTATGGGTACTTGCACTCATGTGCAAATCTCCTCTGCAACTGAAAGTAAAATTTAACTTAAAAAACAAGTTCTGTCTGAGAAGCAACTGGACATATTTATTTTCCCCTCAAAAGAAATTTTTTTTTTCTGATTCTCATTTCAGGATAGCACTAGGACCCTTGACTTCCCAGACTTTAGAGATTAACCATCTGCTGCTTCCCAGATGTTATAAATGTGAGGGGCCAAGAGAAGGTGAGGCGTTTCAAGTTTTTAAAGGAAATTTTACCATTAAGTAGCAAAATCAAAGAAATAAAGGCTGACATTTTGCCTTGAAAAGAAGCAAGTTGTAACAAGATTAAAAAATATTTATAAGGAAATGCCAACTAAATAAGCAAAAATAATCATAAATATCACACAGTCAACTAAGATGTAATTTGTTAATATAGTTATGTTGAACCATAAGAAACTGCCCATATTTTAATCATTTTTATCCTATAAAATACAATTTCCCATGGTTCAACTTAGTAAGTAGAGTCTAGACCACCCAGAGACATCAATGTCTTTACAGAATGGTTTCAATACACAAAGTAGAATGTTCTCATGAGAGCCAACAGTTTGTGTAGGGTGAGTTGGACTCATACATTTAGTAAACATAAGATAAGAGGGACACATCTGAGAACCAAAGATGCTTGATAAAGCTATGACTGAAAAGAAATAAAGTAAAAATACTATGTGGAACAAACAATTACACTAAAAATACCTAAGGGATTAAAGCTGTCCCTTTGATCTAACTACCGTATAAACAAAAATGTACTATGCTCAACAATATTTTATTTTCATATAAAATAAACCCTATAGGTCACTTAAAATGGGAACTCCTTTTTAAAGAATATATGAAAATCAACCATTAATCATAAACCAGACTCTTTCCTAATATGATTAGGATTTTTAGGTATTTTTATGTGGAATATACAGATTGACATTCTAATTACTGGTTTTCTACCACCTAGCATGGTGAGTGGCATGGATCATACACTCAGATGCCTGCTAAACTAATCAGTAAGCTAGTATTATTTTTATTCTTGACTTACACTTTTAATTATAAAAACCTATAGTGGGATACCAGACACAATGTTGGATATTGTATCTGTATGGATAAATTTAAAGACAAAGGAAATGAGTTCTCTTTTAAACTGTAAAAAGTTAGTGACTTCTTAAACAATAAAAGAGCTATAATAATTTTATGTCTATAAAATAAATGGAAAATGTCTACATGTTTAATCAGGTAATTCTTTTTATAAAAGGCAAAGGAGCATGATGTTTCAATACAAGGTGACATGGGTATTTACACATTTTTAGCAATGTCTGGGCATTGTTGTTGCAAGGCTTCTACTGTGAAGGCTGAAGCCTCCACATTTTAAAACATTTTTACCAGTCAAACGCATCAAAAATAAAAGATTTTTTAATATGACAATGTGCTGTCTAATTCACATACTAAATTGCTCTATACAGGGAGACTTCACAATCCAGGAGCCATAGCCATGCTGCTGCAAGTAGGACTTCAATAGTGCTTTAGCTTCTTGATAGGGTCCAGACATACACTAGAGAGAGAGAAAATTAAATCAAATTGGCCTACAAAATAAATAACCCCATATTGCTAAACATCATGTTTTTGTAAAAAAACAAATGACAAAAACTCTGAATTCCTGTACTAATTTAAAACAATTATTTCCCAACAGGCCTAAAAAGGTGGTTTTGCTTATTTAACATTTTAATTAAGTATAAACAAATTCATGACAGAAAAACTGAAAGAAGAAACACAAAAGTGTGACCTATAACTATAGATAACTATCATTGCTATTTTCATGTGTCCTCATTTTCTATAAACATATATATATATATATATATATATATATATATATATATATTTAAAATGCAACCTTTTATGATTTTTTTTATAAAACTCACCCACTGCAAGTGCACAATCTGGTCTTTGTTAAAGTTACTGAGATGTGCAAATGTTACCAAAATCTAGTAGTAAACTTCCCACCTCTAACTATTCCATTGTGCCTGCCTGCAGTCAGTCTGTACCCCTATCTTTGGCCCTAGCCTCAGGCAACTACACATCTTCCTGTCTCTAGATTTATTTTCCTGGAAGTTTCATATAAGTTGATTAATACAGTAAGCACTCTACTATGTCAGGCTAGTACAATATTTTCCAATTCATGCTATTTTATATGTCAGGGTTAGTTTTTTATTGTAGATTAATATCATTGTGTAAGTCTATCTGTCCATTCACCTGCTTATGAACTTGCATTGTTTCCAGTTTTTCCTATTAGGAAAATGCTGTTATAAACATTTATGCAAGTTTTGTTTCTTGAAAATACCAGTGGCACTGCTGATTCACATAGAAAGTATGTTTACTTTTTGGTGGTGGGAGAAGCCAAATTGTTTTCCAAAGTGGCTGTACCATTTTTCAATCTCATTGTAATGCATGCAGCTTCATTTCTCCAACTGATCAATAGCATATGGTGTGGTCCATTTTCTGGACTACAACTGTTCAATTAGGTTTAGGGAAAGAAACTGACTCCATCAAAGAGAAGTGTAACAGCAAGTGCTGACTAAGAAGCTGAAATTACCCAGCCCTGGCTAGGAAAACTGGCCAATGTGACTGAATTACAGTGTTCAGTGTAATCAGCTTTATTTTGAAGACTATGTCATCTATGACTTAAAGAGAAGTTAAAAAGCTGGCTATAAATGAAAACCAATGTTCATTCATTTACTACCCCAAAATCCTATGATCATCAAAAGAACCATACAAAAATCTATTTTTTTTCTTGTGATTTATAAAGGAAACAATGAAGTCTGGATGAAAGCACATAAACTGACAGCATGATCTACTGTATGTGTATTTTTGTTGTCTGGAGACAAGATCCTTCTATGTAACTCAGGCTGATCTCAAATTCATGATCTTCCTGTCTCAGTCTCTCAAGTACTTAAGATGTGATCTATTCCTGATAGAGGCTGTGAACGTGTTGAAATGACAATGAAGAATTTAGAATATTACTTAAAGTTACTTGATTAACAGTGGCAAGGTTTGAATGAAGTTCTACTTGGTTTAAAATGCTATAAAACATGCTGGATGGAAATCTTGAATCAAAGGATTAATGCAATAAATCTCATTGCTATCTTGAGAAACTGTAGCCATTCCAGCACGTGGGAAATGGAGGAAGGATGATTGCTGAGAGTTAGGCTAGCCTGGATTATGTACTGAGGCCCTATTTCTTTTCTTTTCTTTCTTTTTTTTTTATTAGTTCTAGTTAGGGAACAAGCTTATTTCAAGTCCCTTCTCCCTCTCCCTCCCCTCACCCCCAAACTTCCTCCCCCACCCCAGCCCCCCCACCCATCCACCCACCACTCCCCAGGCAGGGTAGGGCCCTCAACGGGGGCTCTGCAAAGTCCACCAAGTCTTCCTATGCTGGTCCTGGGCCCTTCCCCATGTGTCCAGGGCCAGAGTGTAACCCTTCATATGGGATGGGCTCTCAAAGTCCCTTCTTGCACCAGGGAAAAATACTAATCCACCACCAGAGGCTCCCTGGAGTGCAGAGGCCTCCTTATTGACATCCATGTTCAGGGGTCTGGATCAGTCTTGTATGGGCCTCCTGGACAGCATCTGGGGTCGATGTGCTGAGGCCCTATTTCTAAACAGCAGCCATCTATATGAAAGCAATGCCCTCCACTGACAAAGCAACTCACTAAGTTTTGTTGTTGTTTTTAGAAATATTTAAAAATGTTTTAAAGAAATGATACTACCAACAAACTTAATAGGCTACAGTATTATGTAATATTATACAGTATTGCACACATGACCATACAACTCTGTGTGACTCCCTGTACTGTCTAGAACAAATCTGCAGTTTCTAAGGTATGTCTAGCTTAAATTGTGAAACAGGTAAGTTTTCAACTTTGTTTTTGCTCAAAATTGCTCTGATTTTCTATGACTTCTGGATTTTGCTGTCAACCTCACAACCAGCACATTTTTTACACAAATGTTTGCAGCAACATTAATTTCTGCTCTGAAGCAGTAGATTAAGTTTGAAGACATGTGACATCCTAACAACAATTAGAATTCTAATTCATGAATTTGTTATATCCTCTCATTTATTTACATCTTCTTTATTTCTTTCACCAATGTTTTATCATTTCTAGTATACAAGTCTTATAGCTCTTTTGTTAAATTTATTACTGTGTGTGTAGCTGTGTATTTGCTATTGTGTGAAACGGCTTTCCAAAATAGATTTTTGGAATATTCATTCTTAGAGTGTAATTGCAGCCAGACGGTGGTGGCGCACACCTTTAGTCCCAGCACTTGGGAGGCAGAGGTAGGCGGATCTCTATGAGTTAGCGACCATCCTGGTCTACAAGAGCAGTTCCAGGACAGCCTCCAAAGCCACAGAGAAACCCTGTCTTGAAAAAACAAAAAACAAAAAAAAAAAAAACAAAAAAAGAGAATGTAATTACATAATTTCTTTTTTTTATGTTGTTCTTGTACAGGAGCTGGAGAGATGGCTCAGAGTTAAGAGTGCTCAATGCGTTTCCAGAAGACTCACATCAGCTGCTCACAGCCACCTTAACTCCAGCTCCAAGGAATCTGACACCCTCTTCTGGTCTCCACAGGTAACTTATTAACAAACAGCTGTTGGAAATCCTACACAATGGATTCTTGTGACTTGTAATGAAGAGACTTTTTTTTCATTTCAGCATTCAATAATTCATTTATACTCCTTTGATCACTAACAGATTAAATTTTTTTCTCTTAGTGAACCAATTTTAGATTTCATTTATTTTTCTGTTAATTTTATTTCAAATTTCATTGATTTCCACTCTGATCCATATTATTTATTTCATTTTATTTATTTTTGTGTTCCCATCCCCCACTTTTATTTTAACCAGTTTCTTGAGTTGGAAGCTTAAATAACTGATTTTAGGATTCTTTTCTAATGTAAGCATTTAATTAAATCTATAAAATTTCCCTATTTCTTTAATCATCCATGAATTTTAACATATCTTTTTAAAACTTATTCTAAGATATTTCTTAGTTTTTCTGAAAGTTCTTTTTCCCTACAAACAATTGGTAATTCGTAAGTTAATTTCCAAATATATAGCAATTTCCCAGATTTTACTCTACTGTTAATTGATATTTTAGTGCTACAGTGGCCAAAACATTTTCTATGATGTTTATGGTTTATTTTTAAGTCCTCCTGCTTTTACTGTGAGGTCTGTCTTCATCAGGTATACAACTGCTATGGTCTCATCCTAGTTTTTAATTCTATTTTATTTTTACACTATGCCTAGAATCCCAGTGGTTACTGTATTTCTATAGTTTAGGGATAAATGATTTAGTAACAGCAGATTTTGTTCACAAACAAATTAGACCTGCAAAGGCTTCTGCCTTCTTCTGGAAAACTTGCATGAAGAAGTGGGTATATTTAATATTGCATCTATATTTAAGTATCTTTTGGCTTTTGTTAATTGCCTGTTTTTCTTGAACCTATCTGTCCTCTCTTTGGCTCTATAAATATATATATATATATATATATATATATATATATATATATAGGCTTATAGTTGATATTACTGCTCTGCAGCTCAAAAGTATGGTTTGGTCATTTTAGTGCTGGCAAAAATTAAGAGACTTTCATATAACACTGTATTATTAAAATCAGAAAATTAAAATACTGATGATAACATGGAAGTGTGCACATGTCATAGTAAATGAAAGCAGAATAAAAGTAGAATCCAGTATTGCTGTGACTTTAGCTCAATGCTTGCTTTACATGTGCAAGCAATATTAACTATTAATTTATTCATCCTGTCCCCAAAAATTTGTTTAGAAAGAAAAAAATCTGTATTGCCTGCTAAATCATGTCCAAATTAGGGTTTTGAGTTAAACTTATTTTGATAGATGTACTATTTTAAGACTTAACATTCCACAGTTAATAATGCAAAGCAGAGTAAAAGTTTTATTACCTTTGTTTCTCTGGGTATAACAAAAAGATGTTAAACAATATTGTCAAAATAAGTTTGATAATATGTTATATTCAGAACTACTTAACAAATTTTTGCTATCTCCATAGATCCACCATATTATTGTCTTTAGCTGTACTGTTGGGGAATATTATTTTAAGGTGTATTACATTTGTTTAGCTATGGAACATTTGTTTTAATGATGCAAAGATGTGTTGCATTCCTCTGTGTTGCGTTTAACTTTGTGAAGCTGTGATACTTTGCCTGTCTAAAACACCTGATGGTCCAATAAAGAGCTGAACCGTCACTAGTGAGGCAGGAGAAAGGATAGGCAGGGCTGGTTGTCAGGCAGAGGGTATAAATAGGAGGAGAAATCAGGGCTAGGAGAAGCAGCAGCAAGAGAACTAGAAGAGGAAGACACCAAGGGCCAGCCACCCAGCCAGCTGCAGAATAAGTATGAAAGTAAGATATACAGAAGTAAGAAAAGGGAAAAGTCCAGAGGCAAAAGGTAGGTGGGAAAATTTAAGTTAACAAAAGCTGGCAAGAAACAAGCCAAGCCAAGCTAAGGCTGGGCATCTGGGCATTTATAAGAAAGAATAAGCCACCGTGTGTGTGTGTGTGTGTGTGTGTGTGTGTGTGTGTGTTTATTTGGGAACTGGGTGGTGGGCCCCCCAAAAGCCAAAAGAGTAAGAGTAAAGAGTAAAAAATAACTGAAAGCACTGCACTTCTATGGTCACCTTACCTTAGCTGCATGGTATGTCCGAGCTTCAAGTAAATCATCTGTTTTAGCTTCCTTGGCAAGCAGATTAAATCGACTTAACATTGCAGCCTTACAAAGCCGACTTGCCATTGACAAACCACTTTTAAATGGGGAACTAAAGTCAAAAGGAATGAAACACGAAGTAATCATAGTTAATGATTTATGTTGGCAATTGTAGGGATTAAATAACAGTTCACAAATATTTATGATCCCAATTAGGCAGAAGAATGCATGTAGTGGAGCTTTATTTTAGATAAGAACTATCCTGTGTACTTAACTGCTGTCAGAAGCTAATTTAACTTATTACTGTATTACATCAAAGGTTAAAACAGAATATTTGTATTTGAATACTTCTGTCATTTGAAGTAAAATTAACCTACGATAATACAAATCAAAAAAGTTATTGTCCCATGTTTGACTGAAAGGGAGGATGGAAATACCACACCTGCTGGAGTGGTAACAGCCACTGAATTTTGACTAGAGCAATAGATGACCTGGGTAAATATATGTATCACATCTCCTGAAATTGTACAGTACATTCTCGGAAAGCAAACTTTAATTTAGAAAACACTACTTCAAAGCCATCCACACATGTGTATGTGTATGCATGCACATGAATTATTAGTCTCTTTTAATAAAGTGGGTTCACAGATCACAACCCTTTTTACTAGATAATTTTACCCTCCCATTATAACTTATGAGCTGTTCTTGGGACAGATGATTAAAACTGTAAGAACCCTCCATTCTTCTGGCTTTCATGTAGCTTTTCAGAATCATACATCTCCTTGAATTTGTGCTAGCCTTGTGCAAGTTCAGAGTCTAGGTTTCAGGGAAACACTGTGTTCTTCTCTTGAGGCTTCTTCATGTTCAGGTAAGTGTTCTCTGAGTAGCTTACTAAAGAGCAAAGAACAGTTATTCCTCTAAGAGATCAACCAAAGTGACTTTTTATTTGACTCCAGATCCTGAGGGAGTTCTAACCAGATCCAGAAGAACCACTCAGCTGATCCAAACATTTATTGAGAAGTAATAATATACTGTTGCTTTAAAATCACTGAATTTTGAGGTAGATCATATGTAAAAAGTGTTAGCATATACTCATGTATATGAAATCTAGTGTTGGTAGATTTTACAGCAGAACTGGAGTACACAGAAGAACATGTGCCTAATGTTTGTGAGGTGTGGGGTTCAATCTCAAAACCCCTCATAACAGTGGTAGTTTTACCTCCTTTCCACCATATTTTGTTTCTACTTTTTTCATTCAACATAGTGATGTTATGCAACAGCAGTAACAATAAACAATCAACCTGACATTTCAACACCAGTCATCACCATGTGTTTTAGTTCTTCAATCATCTACTACTCTTCTTTTTACTTTTACTCCTTAGTAGATCTTTGTTATATGCTTTGTAGAATAATGATATGAATAACAGTGATAAATATGAGTTTATAATTTGGTGTTACCTCTGCCACCATGTTTACACTTCTGGAAAAACTTCAATTAGTACTGTTGTATACAATATCTAAGTGTTTTAATATGCTGCTATTTTGTTGCAGTTTTCATTATCTGGAAGTTTTCTTTGTAAGTTTTGTGTGTTTTCTGGGAAAGAATCATTCAACATGTTTCATGATGCAACATACATCTTCTTCATGTAAGGATTGTTGGATTCATGACAGATATGGTGGTCCATGTCTATAACCCTAACACTTAGAAGGATGAGAAACTGAAAAACTTAGGCTAGCCTATATAGAGCTATCTATAGCTCTATGTCTTCACACACACACACACACACACACACACACACACACACACACACACACACACACACACACCACAAGCAATTGGATGCTCTTAAAATTTTTATTTTTGTTTTTTCATGTGTGTGTCTGAATGTGTATATGATTATATGTACATGTTCATGATAAGTATCCTTGGAATCAAGATGAGGGAGTCAAATCCTCTGGAATTGGATTTACAGGCTGTTATGAGCTACCCATGTGGGTTCTGGGATTCAAACTCCCATCTACAAAATCAGCAACTGCTCTTAACCCTTAAGCCATCTCTCCAGCATGAGCATGTAGATGCTCTTTCTTTCTTCCTTCCTTTTTTCTTCCCTATCCTCCCTCTCTCTTTCTCTTCCTTCCCTCCCTCCCTCCCTTCATTCTTTTCTTTACATCGTTTCTTTTTTTTAGACAGGTTTTCTCTGTGAAGTCCCAGTTGTCCTGAAACTCACTCTATAGAGACCAGGCTAACCTAGAATTCACAGAGCTCAATACCTCAGTTCTTTGTTGCTTTTGTTTAAAAATATGTTTTTAGTTGAAATAAAATGGTCTCCCCTTTCATTCCCTTCAGCTCCTCCCATGTCACCATCTCAAGCTGATAGATTATTTTCATCACCATTGTCATCATCATTACATATGTGTGTGTATACTATAAATGTGATATTTGACAAAGAGACAAAACATATACACTGAAGAAAAGACAGCATTGCCAATAAATGGTACTGGGAAAACTGAATGCCCACATGCAGAAGAATGAAGTTAGACCTTTTCTGTCACACAGCACAAAAATTACATTCGGGTGGGCCAAAGATCTCAATTTGAAACCTGAAACTGCCAAGAGAAAATATGGGCAGTACCCTCTAAGATATAGGTGTAGAAAATAACTTTCTGATAAGATTCTATTTGTTAAGAAATTAAAGTGAACAGCTGACAAGTGGGATCTCATAAAACTAAAAAGCTTCCGTACAGATAAGGAAACAATCAAGTGACTAAAGAAGAACCCTGCAGAATGGGAGAGAGTCTTTTCCAGCTATATATGAGAAAGGATGAATATTCAGAATATACAAAACTCAAACCAGCAAACAAAACAAAAGAAACTAATGACCCAATTTAAAAAATGGGCTAGGGAGTTTTCAATTTAAAAGCAGTAGCTATGAAATACCTCAAAAATGTTCATCATCTTTAGCAGATAGGAAAATGCAAACTGAAACAACTTTGAAATTTCATCTCATTCCTGGCAGAATGGTGAATATAAACAAAACAACTGACAGCAAATGCTAGGGAAACTGTGGAGAAAGCACTTTTGATGGGAATGCAAATTGGTGGAGCCACTCTGGAAATCAGTATGGAAAATCGTCAAATATCAATCAATCAATCTACCATATAACCTAGCTTTATCACTCCTGGGTATATACCTAAAGGATTTGATATTCTCCTACTCCACGGATACTTGGCCAGCCATGTTCATTGCTACTTTATTTGCAACAGACAGGAAATGGAAACAACCTAAACCTAAACTCCCCTCAACAGAAGAATGGATAATAAAAATGTGATATATGCATAACTCAGTAAAAAATTTAGGACATGTTTTGGGAAGTTAGGTATGGTGGCATACACCTTTAATCTCATCACTCTAGAGGCAGAGGATTGCTGAGTTCCAGGCCAGCCAGGGTTAGATAGTGAGACCCTGCCTTTAAACATGTTTTCTTTTGACAGAGTCTTTGAGATACTTGTTAAAAGCCCAGGCTGGTCTAACTCAGAACCTCCTATGCTTCTTTCTCCTGGAGCCAGGGTTACATTGTTAGCACTGCTAGACTGTGCTTTCTTTGCTTTGCTGATTCTTTGGGGCTAAAATTCATAGTCTTTTTTTCCTCCATTTTTTAAATTTAAATTACTACTCCTAAAATTCATAGTCTTGAGTTAGATATATCCACTGCTTTATTTGTAATTATTTGCAAACACTAGACCATAATAAGAAATTAAATTAATTTAACATTGTTTATTCCATTTTGTCACACATTGAGTTTTAAAATATTGCTAATTTGTTTGAATATATAAGGTTGAATCTATTTAAAATCCGAAGCCCACACAATGTATATGTTGTGCTAGTCTGTATTATTCTTGACTTTATCTTGAGTATTACCCCAGAGAATTATGCTTGATGATATTCATACCAAGAAATAGTTATATTGGTCTTGATTAAATGTCCTTCAAAAGGAAGATATTTAGAGCTTGTAAACTTGAAAAAAGGCTACCCTAAAAGAATACTGGTTTACTTGGGGCTGCTTGTGTGTACATGCATGTAGGGTTATTTACTAGATGCAAGATAACTTACCAAGGCTATATAGTTCTAAAGAAAAAAGACTTCTCCTCCCTGGGCATTAAATGTTTAGCATTACTCACTGCTCATTTTAAAAGTAGATGTATCCATTACTAGAAGGTTTTATTTTTCAATAATTAATTACAGGAATATTACAAAAAATATCTAAAAGGCATAGAATATTATGCCTAACAATAATGCCTTTGGAAATAAAACGTCTATATTAGAATTCCAGTTTGTGATCCTTACTACAGTGGTGAACAGACAAAATATTGAAAAACCACATACAACTTACATGGCGATCATAATAGAAGGTGGAATAACATGTTATAATAGTTCTCACACTTATGTGATCATAATATTTGGGATAGAATGTGAAAAATGCAGATTCCTAATCCCAGATCCAGAAATTCATATTTGGTAGGGCAAATTCTATGACTCTAATGGTTTAACAAACACAGGGTCTAGAGCCAGGTTCCTTGGGTTTGGATGCTGGCTTCACCACTTACTATATAACTTTGTAAGCTTGTATTATTCAGAAATTTATAATAAATATGACATCAGCAACCTGGCCACACTCAATACAAATTGTTCAGAATCCAACAAATACACAAAATTGTTACAATTAAGATGTCAATAAAATTCCTTGTTTTGCTTAGTATGTGGTTTTTAGAGAAAGTAGTAATTCTAACCTTTCAGTGATCTTCCCACTTAGGCCATCCACGATCTCCAAAGAATTGTCCCCTTGTGCCCAGTTCAAACTGAGTGATTTATGGTCCAAGTTTATTTGCAGTGGATATGCAGTGGGTACTAAGCTAATATGAGGTCTGTTGACCAAATAAAACATGGGAAGTTTTGAAGTGAGTGCATCATCAACACGTTGGTTTATTGCGATTTCTAAGCCTCTAGTATCACTGCAATTCCCATCACCTAGAAAGCAAAAACAAACCACACTCAGAAATTTAAGGTCAAAAGAAAAGGTTGTGTGTTTAAAAAGATAGATAATGGGGATTAGGTTAGCTGTAAATACTCCAAAGCTCATTTTTTTTTAAAAATTTTCTGTAACCCATGTCTATCCTCTTAGCAGTTATTTCCATATATTTCACCAGAATCATGGCAAGGGAATGACAAAATTTCCATCTAAAAATGCTCAAAAAGGAAGTAATACTAGTGAATAAAAGCAAAGAACCAGGCCCTAGAGGATGCTCAGGGGTTAAGAGTATTGGCTGTTCTTCCTGAGGACCAGAGTTTGCTTTTCAGTACCCACACAGCAGCTCACAACCTTCTGTAACTTCAGTACCAGAGGATCTGATGCCTTCTTCTGTCTACCTCAGGCATTTCAAGCCCATGGTACACAGTCACACATGCAGGCAAAACACCCACATGCATAAAAGAAAAGTTAAAAAATGCAAAGAACCAGTACTGACCCACAAAGAAATAGCACTTTTTACAGAGTTCTGCAAGAACTTGTTCATTCTGTCTTGATTTTTTGGTTTCTGCATGAAATCAGCATCTGATTGTTGGTGAAAGTCAAGTAATTTTTTATCCTAATGACCATGCATTATATATAACTGTTTTGTTATAGGACCACAATGTTCCAATTCCAGGACACAAAGTAATTCAAAGAATGACCACTTTTTGTTAACATTATGAACAGTAACGAAAGCTTTGTATTTGCACAATATTGTTGAAGAGAGTGAAAGTATTCTCAAGAGACACAAGTGGTGCTCACATTGGCTATCAAACTACTAAAATTTAGATGGTCCCCCAAGAAATTGGAAAACCCTGGGATCCCAGTGGCAGACAATCTTGCAGGAGAAACTAGATTTGAGACAATGACGTGTGGGACCAGACCCTAACAAGGGTTATGCATGTCTCTTGCCCTGTATTTAAGCCTAAACCTCCTATTAAAGACCCTAAAAACCTTTCCAAAACTAAAATGAAAATTTAAATACACTGTTCTTTGCATTCATATTCTGCTAAGTTCACATAGGCTTGGAATAATCAATATAAAGAATTGTAGGGTTACTGACATAACTCTTACTGAGCTTGATCCCAGAACCCACATAGTGGAAGGAGGTAACCTACTCCTTGCAAGTTGCCTTCTGACCTCCACATGCACATATAGACATGACATGTAAACATGCAAACACAATTGAAATGTAATTTTAAAATTATTTTAATGGAATTATAAGCATCCTATAGGACTTAAGAAAAAGGGGGATATACCCAAAGAATGCACATTCATACAATAAGGACATATGTTCACCTATGCTCATAGCAGCATTATTTGTAATAGCCAGAACATGGAAGCAACCTAGATGCCCCTCAACTGAAGAATGGATAGAGAAAATGTGGTACATTTACACAATGGAGTACTACTCAGCAGGAAAACACTATGGAATCTTGAAATTCACAGGCAAATGGATGGAACTAGAAGAAACCATCCTGAGTGAGGTAACCCAGTCATAAAAAGATAAACATGGTATGCACTCACTCATATATGATTTTTAGACATAGAGCAAAGGGTTACCAGCCTACAATCCACACTGCCAGAGGAGCTAGGAAAGAAGGAGGACCCCAAGAAAAGATTGCATAGTACCTTGAAGAAAGGGAGGGGGATGAGAACCCTTGAAAAAAGTGGAATCACAGGGTGGGTGGAGAGAAAGGAGATGGGAAGGGAAGAAGGGGATGGGGGAGAACAAGAGGCCTGAGACAGAGGAGGAGTACAGGAGGGCAAGAAAGGAGATGCCTTGATAGAGGGAGACAGTACAGGTTTGGAGAGGGATCTGGCACAGGGGAAATGTTAGGGGATCCACAGGGATGACCCCAATTAAGAATCCAAGCAGTGGTGGAGAAAATGTTATTGATGCCCTTCCTCTATAATGAGATTGGTGTCTACCTTGGTTACCATTCCTAGAGCCTTCATCCAGGAGCAAAGCAGAAACAGGCACCCACAGCTAAACACTGAATACCCCTGGAATCCAATTGTGGAGAGGGAGGAGGGATGAGCAAAGAAGCCAAGACAGTGCTGCAGAAACCCGAAGAAACAATTGAACTGACCTACAAATAGCATGGAGACCCTAGTCATAAAGCTTGGGGAAACAGCATTGGACCTAACCAAGCCCTCTGAATGTGGGTGTCAACTAGGAGACCAAGACAGTCTATGGGACATCTAACAATGAAGCCAGTCTTTAACCCTAGAGCACAAATGGACTGGGAGCCCATTCCCTATGGAGGGATACTATTGTAGCCCAGATACAGCAAGGAGTGCCTAAACCCTCCCCAAATGATATGACAGACTTTGAAGGTCCCTGGTGGAGGGCCTCACTATCCCTGGGGAGGAGTTTTGGGATGGGTTGGGGGGGGCTGGTGGGGAACATGGGAGGAGGGAAGGGTAAAGAAATGGGGGGATGGATATGTAAATATTAGTAGTAATTAAAGAATAAAAAAAGAAAAAGGGGGATACAATCGTCTTTAAAGAATTAAATTTAGCAGGGCATTGATGGTGCACACTTTTAATCCCAGCACCTGGGTGGCAGAGACAGGCAGATCTCTGTGAGTTCGAGACTAGCCTGGTCTACAGAATGAGTTCCAGGACAGGCTCCAAAAGAATACAGAGAAACCCTGTCTCCAAAAAAACCAAACCAAACCAAAACAAAAACAAAAGAAATTTTAATTTAATCTGTAATGCTCCTTGCTATAGAATTAAAAGGGGAGCAAAGTTCAATTATAAAAGGAAGAAGTTTATAAAGTAAGTACTGGAGCTGCTCCATTAACACAATTGGTTGTACTCATACCTACATTCCAATTTACTGATTGTTTTAACACTAGGCTTAGATGAATACCTATTCAGAATGGCATTTAGTAAGTACTATATGTTAGGTAAGAAACTATGATACAACAAAGTTCAATTAACTCTCAAGATCTTCTAGGTATCAAATCACTCTCTTTTAAAATACAGCCATTTAAGTGAGAATTGCTAAAACTGTGAGCCATTCAACTACCTGTGTCAGAACCACCAAAGAGTCTCTAAAATGTGTGCTTCTGGGTTTATAGGACAGATTCCATGAGTTGCAGAAATCTTTGTTTTCTTATTCATACACATTACTCTTTTTTGGGTTATACCAGAGCATTAATTATTTTCATATTGAGACGCAAAGAGATGCTAAGAGGAAAAATCTGAAGCAATTTCCCAAAGCCATTTTCTTTTCATTGCCTATATACTACCCCCCACAAAAAAAAACTACCAGGTGCAAGATGGCAGTCAAATGACCATATCTAGTTTTTATGCTCCTGTGTCAAACCACTAACCAACTATGCAAAAGAATCAGTGTCTGACCTCTTAAACAACATTATAATTACAATGTGAAGTTACATCATACAAATGATACATCATCATAAAACTTAATAAAAGCTCTGATCACCAAATCTATGATTCCAGAGAACGCACACAGTTTCTTAGATCTTATACTCATATTTATCAAGAAAAAAGAGAATCTGTCACAGAAGATTTAGAAAAATTTAAAATGTCTTGAGAAAGGACTTGAAGTGACAAAAACTGAAAATGGTAAGAACATTAGTTACCAATATAATCTTACAAAATATCAAATGAGCATGATTGCTGGAGTGAGTAAACAGATACTCTCACCCAGAGATACTGGGGAGGTGTACCAGCGGCTATTTGGTAATACTTTAAAAACTTGCACATCTTTGACCTGAAACTGGTCTATAAAATAGAAAGGGATGAAACACCACCAAGTTCATTCTATGATATCAAGGCAGCGATGAAACAAGGAAGTCCTTCTATGCACAGAGATCCTATAAAAAACTTTTCTTAAAGTAAGGTACAAAATCAACATTTAAAAAATTACTATCATTTCTATACACCAGTGACAAACTTGCAGAGAAAGAAACCAAGGAAAGAGTCCTATTGACAATAGATTTAAAAACGTATTTAGAAATAAATCTACCCAAGCAGATGAAACTTTAAAATACTAAACAAAGAAATTGAGGAAGACAGAATATGGAAAGACATCTCATTTCCATCTATATGCAAAATTTATACTGTAAAAATGACTAACAAAAACCAAACTACAAATGTGATGCAATCTTCATCAAAATAAAAATGGCATTCTACACAAAATTAGTAAAAATAATTAGAAAATTCCTATGGACACACAAAAGATCAGATACCCAATATAATCCTAAGCACAAAGAACAATGCTAAAACCATCACAATACCTGATCTCAAATTATCCTATAGAGCCACAACGACAAAACAGCATGGTTCTGGCATGCGCACACCTGACAGCAGGAAGCACAATATCCAAGACATGAAACCTGCCTAGGTGTCCTTCAACAGGTGAACTGGAAAAGGGAATTCAGTATATAAACACAGTAGGTTTTTAGTCATGTTTTCTCTCATACAAAGAATCTAAATTTTACACACACACACACACACACACACACACACACACACACACACACACGCACGCACGCACGCACACCAAAAGGGACCAGCAGGAAGGTTAAGTGGAGAAAAGAAGATGCAGCTAGTGGATAATAGGACTGAATATGAGCATGGTACAATGACATACATGTATGTAAATATCATGATTCCCATTATTGTGTATGCTAAAAATAATACATAAAACAACAGAAATAAGTATAATGGCATGTATATATGAAAATGTCATAAAGAATACTATTACTTTGTATACAAACTTAAAAGAAGAGCCTCAAACTTTTTCAATGAGATAGTATCTGGTAAGTCATTCAAATCCAAATCCAAAATTCTACAGCATCCTCTAACTAGGAAATGAATAATTTGCCAATTATATTCTAATGCCTATTAGAAGTATCTGCATAATGATCAAATGTATTAAGATGATATAAAGATAAGGAGCCAAAATGGGTATTTAATTTCTTAGAGAAGATAAAATGTAGCAAAACTTTTAGATTTGGGAGGGTCAAAATACCATCTTTTCCCTAAAGAAATGAGGTTCATTTTCAGGTAACTGAAGCAGTAAGTTCAAGACAGAATGAATCTATGTGACTAGTAGGTTAATTCCTGGCCTCCTATAAGATACAGAAGTCATATGATAAGTATCACATCTAGTCACTTTAAAACAAATAGTTCAACAAAGCAGTAATGCCTGCTTTTTACATTAGTTTCATGTATGCAAAACCTGGCTGTATACTGGTAACTCAAATATGGGCATGTTTTATTGAACATATCCAAAATGTGCTAAACTCACCAACAAGTATACTGCTGATATAAACTGGCTGTATAAAGTGACTCAGCAATGCTCCCTGTACACCAAGCACCTCCCATCTTGTCAACTTGTCACTTGAGGACATACTGTTTACTCTATTAACTCCATCAGCAGAACAGTAAACAGTAAGGTAAATTTTGCCTTCAACAGCCACATGGAGACTCAGTTCTTCATTGGCTTCAAACGCAGAAATAGAATGTGGATTAAGGCGTCTAGAGGGAGAAAAAAGTTTTATTTAAAAGAAATACCAATTTGTTAAAAGTAAAATGTGCATGTTCTCAAGACTTGTTCTCTAACAGGTCTAATTTGCCAGCACACACTTCATTCCAATAACATGAACAGATGCAAACACAAAGATAATAGGAATGGATTCATCACCTTCCCCCCAAATTACTGCAAAACAAATCACCATCGCACAGAGCTTCAGCACAGTTTTCCTATCACCATCATTCTTTATGTCCCTTAAAAACAGTATGGTAAGTATGGTGGTATACACCTTTAACTCCAGCACTTGGGAGGCAGAGGCAGGCAGATTTCCATGAATTCGAGGCCAGTTTTGTCTACATAGCAAGTTCAAGGCCAGCCAGGGATATACAGTGAACTGCTGTCTCAACCCTCTGAAACCCCCACCCCACCCCGTAGAAGTTTACAACCAGTCTTGCCTATATAATGAGTTCAAGGCTAGTTTGGGCTACATGAGACACGATCTTTAAGAAAACACTAATAGTAACAGAAATTTTTGTTCATGTAATTTGTGAGCTAGCTTCTTCTATACAAAAAGACTTAAAACTACAAAATGATGAAGTAGAAAAAGGTTTTATTCAAGATTCACTTATGGTAAAATATTAGTAAAATCTAAAGTTATTTTTCTTAAATTTTACCTATCCATAGATGTTATTTTCAAAGTGATTCCTAGAATCTTTTATAAAAATATTGCCCATGGTTATTTCTTAATGGTCAGTCTTGGGGTAGATTATTCTTTCTTTACTCTGCCTGTCTGTACCATTCAGAGTTCACCTAACCTGATACTATGTATTCATCAAAGCAATGACATTTTGACCATAAGGCAGTTTTTAATTTCCTGTATTTGCATATGCATGTTGCATAGACCCATAACTTCCTAAAGTGTGTAAAATCTTAAAAGCAGATTTTTCAATTGAATAAAAAAGAAAGTGACGAGACATGAGTACTTTTAACTTTTAACAATGGTCTAGATCAGAGTGAATGGAGGCGTGGGAGATTTGTGGTGCTCTGAAGCCCACAAATGACCCAAGGCTACACAGAGAATATGAAAACAAATGAGCTTACTCTGTTTGAGAGGGGGATTCAGAACACATATACAGTGATCATTCTACTAGTGTCTTTTAAAAAGAACTTCCATAATACTTACAACTGTGACTTAATCTGGGCTGATCCTTTAGGTAACTGGTTCATGTAGAGGTAAATGTTAATGTTCTGTTTCAAAGTAAGCAGATTAGAAGCTGGTTCTGTACAAAAGATTGACTTTTCCATCATAGCAGGGTTTTTGCTATAGAAGAGTAGAAGCTGTCTATAAAAGTACCTAAAATAAACATTGTAACTTTGTTAAGCAATAAAATTTATTGCAGATTTATCTTAATGAGTATCATAACCAAATGTAACATGAGCAATGTCTCTGCATATCAAAGTTTTGCTATTGGTAAGACTCTTATCATAACTTTAGCTTTATATAATGAAAAATTAAGTCCCTTAAGAAGTCCTCACACTGGGCTGCCCTGTAACTTGTATTAAAGCATCATTGATTATTATTCTACATTGCACATTTCAGTATCTATCATATCTTGTAAAGAACCCCTGACTCCAGGTTCCTCCTTTCTTCCTGAGATAGTTCTGAAGAGCCAACTTGTTAAGTTACTCCTACTATTTTAACTACTATCATCACCAACAGTGGCTCCTGCCTGTTTCTTAGTGCTGTTGAAAAATCCAAGAGCACAGATGCAGCACAGGGAATATTTCATTGTATTAAGAAGTGAGGTAGATATTCTAAAAGATGGCAACTAATCTGTAAGGGACCGATACTACTTTACAAAACAACATGACCTTAAGACATACTCTATTTATCCCCATCACCAGAAATACATAATTAAACACCAGTATGTAACAGTGCCAAAGACAAGAAAAATTCCAACTTGACGGGTAGCATTAATCAGACAATTCCATCAGGAAGAATGAACAACCATGAGCTGCAATGTCCTAATGAACTCCCACAATAATGTTGTATATATGTGAGTGGTTTATGTACATAAGCATGCATGACAGTGCACATGGAAGGCTAGAACAAGGTGATGAGTGTCTTCCTCAATTGCTCCCCCCTTATTGCCTTGAGAAAGGCAGTTTGGTTTACAGTTTAGGCTAGGTTCACTGTCCAGTGAGCTCTGATGATCTGGTTGCCTCTATTCCCTAAAGCAGGGGTCACAGGAATGTGCAGCCATGCCCAGCTTTGTATTTGCATTCTGGAGATTTGCAAGCAGGTGCTAATGCTTGCAGAACAAACACACTACCCAGAATTCTTCTTTAACAAATTTTAAGATTATACAATTCTTTCTTAATTAGAGATACCTGTATTTTTAGGTAATTTTGTTTTTTAAATATTCAAGCAAAGAAAAGAGCAACAGTGAGAATGCAGAAATTAAACAAGAGTAGCAGAATGCTAATAACTGGAAAAGCTGGGTGAGGACACTTACTTAGACTTGGATTAGATATTTGCTAATTTGTAAGAAGTATAATGGCTTAGGAGAATTAAAAGTTGGTGTATATTATGGGACATGACACTCAATTCTCACTGTTAATGTTTTCATATACAGTAACTTCTACAGAGAACATTCTTGGCCATTTAGAACCACCTGCTACTCCTTCCTCTTGTGAGGAGCAGAATGACTGATTGGACTGGGAAAAAAAAAAGAGGATTCTGACTTCAGCCCCTTTACTTCTCTTCTGATCCATCAGTCTAGAGAAGTGGTTCTCAACCTTCCTAATGCTGAGACTCTAATACAGTTCCTCATGTTGTGGTGACCCCCAACCATAAAATTGTTTCATTGCTACTTCAAAACTATAATTTTCTACTGTAATGAATTGTAATAGAAATATCTGATATGCAGGATTTCGGATTGTGACTCCTGTGAAAAGGTCATTCAACCCCTTCAAAGGGGTCGTGACCCACACATTGGGAACCATTTGTCTACAGGATTATATCGTTTATACTCTGCTAAATAGTAGACTATGTTTGGGATTTGTAACTGGAAACCTGTGCTTTTCTGGTGATGCTTTTGGGTAATGTAACAGTTTGAATGTAATTGGCCCCCATAATCTCATAGAGAGTGGCACTATTAGGAGGTGTGGCTTTGTTGGAGTGGGTATGGCCCTGTTGGAGGAAGTGTGTCACTGTGGGGGCAGGTTTTGACATTTCCTATATTTATGATACCACTCAGTGTCTCAGTCAACTTCCTGATGCCAGCAAGATGTAGCACTCTCAGCTCCAGCACCGTGTCTACCTGCACACCACCATGTTCCCTGTTGTGATGATAAGGGGCTGGACCTCTGAAACTGTAAGAGAGCCACCCCCATTAAATGTTTTCTTTATGAGAGTTGCCACAGTCATGGTGTCTCTTCATAGAAATAAAAACCCTAACTAAGACAGATAAGTATATCTAATTTAGAAGTGAAATAAGATAACTTCATTCAAAAATGGTATTTCTAACTTGAAAAAAATCTTGTAGGGCTCTTAAAACATAGTTCACAAGGAAGCCACCATAATCTACACAAGACATTGCAATTACCATGGTGAGTTACCACAGCAACACAAAAGTATCAGGTGACCTGGATTAGAGGTTGCCATGTTCTTTGCTCTATTATGAGTATCGTTCCACTTGTAAAACAAGGAAAATTCTATGTAGTTACTTTGGTCTGGGAACATTAATATTTGGAGGTTTTAACATATCCTTTACCTTACCTAAGGAGAGACCTTCTTGCTGTAACAACTGCATGAGTGTCATGCAGCACCCTCCCATTTGGCTTGACGCACTGGCTGTAGTTGTATTCACCCGTGCCTACAGCCACAACTTCATGATGTCCAGCTGAAAACAGCAGCAAGTTGTTATTTTAACCTCCATCTTTATTTGATCAAAATCTACCTTTATCATCATTTTTAAAAGATTTTATTTTTATGCATGTGTATACATATATCTTGTTTATTCTACATGTATTCCAGTGCCCCAAAAGGCCAGAAGGTGTTGGAGCCCTTTGAACTGGAAATATGGGTGGTTATGAGTCATCCAAAATGTGAACCAAACTCACATCCTCTGTAAAGCCAGTAGGGCTCTTACCTGAGCCATCTCTCCTTCTCTAGCCCCAATTTTCAGTCAGATAAAATTAATAGAAAATACAATTCCAATAGTCTTAGAATATTTTAAGAAATGAAGTTTAAAAGTAGTTATCTGAACTTAAGTAGCAACTATCTTATGTCACAGTACATTAACTAAAATTTTAATATAAGCAACAAAATTACCAAACAACCTTAAACCTTCAATATATACCATGATTAGCAATACTCTATATATTTCTACTTCTATCCTGAACACTCTCTATATAATGCCTCCAATTTTTTTCAATCCACTGAAATGCTCTATAACCTGAATTATTTTTTCTATTGTACTGAAACTGGTTTATTTTAAATAAAGAAGACTCCTATGTGTTTCTCAGTAGTTTTTTCCCCATCCACATTTTGCTGTGCTCACACTTCAAACTCCATGCTTTGAAAATGTGCAATCATATCAGCAGTGTTTTCTCTTCCAACATCCTAACCATGGGACCTGTCAATAGCCTAGTGTCAATAGCCTGCTTGTACCTCAAAACAGAAAAATTCACCTGTCTTCCTCTTTATATCTTTTACTTCCATTGACAAATTCAGATAATCTATTCTCAGACCTTCAAATAAAGTTCAATTTACATCTGCAACCTGCAGGACTTACTAATTCAAATGTCCTTACATATACTAGGCCTGAATAGATGCTAGGGTTAAATGTAACAAAAACATATTTTCACTCCACATGCAGGAGACAAAGGGGAAAAGCTAAACAAATCCCAAATTGTAATACTATGTAAAGAGTAAGAGGTTATCATACAAGGCAGGTGCCAAATACTTTCCACATAAGTTGAACTAAAGCTGCAATCTAAAGGGGTAAAGTGCACCCACCTCAGAAGAAACCATGCAAGGTATCACCCTGAGGAGACAGAAGCAGCCAGCAGAACTCCCCTAGGAAGTGGGGGGGGGGCGTTGGGGGTGTACATGCCTGTGCATGCATTCCTGTTCAGAAGCCAGAAGAGGATGTCAGGTCTGCCCCTTGGTTAATGGCTGCCTGATCCTCTGAGGCAGGGTCTCTTACTGAACCTGGCTGGGGCTTACTTCTTGGCTAGGATGGAAGCCAGCAGGCTCTAGCAAGCCTGTTTCCACTCTACTTGGAGCTGGGGTTCCAGGCATTTAAAGGGAATACCAGCTTGTCCGGTGCTTCAAACTTTGGTCCTCATGATTGCAGACCAAGTGCTCTTAGCCGCTGAGACATCTCTTCAGCCTATTTCTCTTTAAAAATCTTCACTGTGAAAGGTGCACAGAACGGTAATAATCCCAGTAGTACATGACTGACAAGGGCCTATCTACAAGAACAGCATACCAAAACAAGACTATATTCTCATTTTTATCATGATATTTTTCAAACAAAATTTGTTTTGTTTTCCTTCTTCAGTCCCTTCTCTACCGTATAGCTTTCCACCTCAGTAGACTCCTTTCTGCTTTTATGTCACATGCATCCCCACTACTTACTCTTGCTTCTTCTTGTGCTCTTCTATCTAGTTTCACAATCTATACCCATTCCCACTTATTTACACACATGCAAAAACTAAAAGTTAAAATCTGCATATGAGAGAGAATGTGATTTTCTTTTTGTCCTTGGTCAGATCACTTAAGTATGTTCCAGATCCATTCATTTTCCTGTTAGCTTCTTACAACCCAACCAAAACAAGGCAGGAAGGTAATTAAATATAGAAACACATGAATTACTGCAATGGTGTTCACTTTGTTTCCCTCAGATTTTACTAGCCCACATACAACTTGTATTTCCTAAAACATTTTTACTCTCTCATAGTCTTCATACAACTTCATGTCATTTTCCAGAATTTTTTTTAGGAATATGGAGATGGAGACACTATTCTACCATGTGAGACTGGGGTGATGTTTCATCCACTCTAGTTTATTATTATCATCTTCATATTATCCATTTAAATGTGGACTTTCTCTTTATGTCCATGTCCTTATTTCTTACACAGGAACTTCAGTATAACAGCTGCAACTGTGATTATATAACTCAGGTTTAACTTCCATCATCTTTTCTTTAAAGCTGTTTTCAGCCACTAAACAAGAGTTTACATTAATTAAAATTTTAATTACTAGTATAAATTAGTAAATTACTAAACTCCAAATACTGGGCTAAATTATTTACATTATAGTATTTAATTCAATCAACTTAATAATGCACGAAATACAGTTTATTATTCCCATTATCTCTATTTTTAAAACAGTAAAATTAAAGCACAGAAATGCTAACTATGTAACTTGCCCAAAGTAATTTTTAGTTGTAGATCTGTCTGATGCCAATGTTCCCAATAATTATATACATCGAGTATTCCTGATGTAATGAAAAAAATTTTTTCATTATCAATCTTATTTAATCTAACTTTTGGCTGGCTTTTAAGCCATCTCTTAGTCTAGTACCAACCATATTTTATCAGTCTAAATATATTTTATTTTACTCCTTTACACATATTACCCTGTATTAACAATGAATTCATCTCCTTGTTACCTGATAAATATATCTTGCTGTTCTTTTTCCCTGAAAGCCTTCCTCTGTCTAAAAATATTTCCTTTCCTCTACTTGGGGAAACCACATTAGCATTTAAAGTTTTAGCCTAACTCTTGCCTGTTACAGAAGATTTTCATTCAGTTCCTTCTCTCCTATCTATAAATTCTCATAACTTGTTTTTTTGAGATAGGGCCTCATTATGTAATTCCAGGCTGACTATGAAGTCATGATCCTCCATCTCAGACTCCAGGGTTCTGGGATTACAAGGGTGTCCCAACATGTTCAGCCTCTCACACGTTTGCATGATTAAAAGCAGTTTCTCATTTTTCATCATCTTAGATTTTCAACACACACATATATATACGCACACAATATATATATGTATATATAAGATATACATGCTGTATCTTATATATGTTTATAATATATATATTTATAAGATACAGAATATGTATCTTCCCACCTAGATCATAAAAATTCCTTAAGAACATATCAAATATCAAAAATTTTTGCCAACATCTCTAATACAAACTTTGGGGATTAATATCAATATAAAACTCTACACATTAAAAGGCAGTGTAAAGTTAACAATAGAACTTCAACAACAAAATGTCCAGAGGCACATTCTCTTCCTTATAGCTCTCTTCTCAGTGCCTGCTATACTGAGAGCTAGACATGAAGATGGTAGAGCTTCTGCTCACTATTCTGCAGCTCTCTACTGGCTCCTGCTCAGTGCATTTAGTCTCTACCTTTGAGAGGTTTTGCGTTTAATGACTCACCTACCAGAAAAAATCCCTTCAAATCAATGCAACACCACTGTCTACAGAAGCAAAGACAGTTAACCCTATTACTAAAGTATAGTTCAAATCACTGAGGTATTAACTTTTCTGCAAAGTAACATATACCAAATATATGGACTTACCTCTTTCAATTATAAAAGCAGCCAATGAACTGCTACATTTCAGATATTGTGAGTGGCTAGAAATTAGTTGACTAAATGTTTCTTTAACAAGTTGTGAAATCTTGGCATACTGGACTTGTCTCCCTTCTAGAAAAAAAAATAAAAAACAGTATGAATTTGAAGAGAACTCTGATTTTTCAAGAAACATTTTATTTTATAGTTATATTAATTATTAATTTGTAATGATATGCGGTAGAATTTCCATTTCAGTCATGGTTGTATACAGTTGTAAAAAATTACAAATTACAGAGCTTTGTGAATAAGTTCCTATGAATGATATATCAGTATCAACCTCACTACTACTCATGTTTGCAGAACTCAGTCTGGACAAGATATTCAAACTCGTATGATACACAGGGTATTTTTTTTTTTTGCTGTATAGAACTGTCTATCCTACATATTGCCAACCTACCACTCAATGGTAATAATCCTCCTCAACTTATGACAATCAAAACATATTCATTATAGTCATTATGACACAAAATACTTAGAATTTGTCCCAGTGAGAACCAGTGCAAACCAAAAAACATTTGGACTTCTGATATAGTTCCATATTCCCACTAAAAAACTTCCTGACCTTGAAAGATGGTTCAAATAAGTCTATGTAGTAACCAGAATCACCACAGAACAGTGTTTACAGCCAAGAATATAAATTGGTTACCCAGGATGCTTTATGTATTTTTATTTTTTAATGTGATGAAGCACTGGAGACCTGATATTTTGTTCATTTACAATTGTGCATTGCTAATGAAAAGTCATTAAGAAATTGCAAGAAAATCACTTAGTTCATTTCTCAAAGTTGGCTGTATAGCAAGCACTGCTTTGTTTGTTTTCTTTTTAATACACTGTTGTCTGTGCCCCATGTTGAGGGACATCTGTTGGGTCCTGATGACTTTTCTGGTCCATACCTGAGAAGGAGAGTGTGGATTGAGGCAAAAAAAAAGAAAAAGAAAAAACAAAACAACAACAACAAAAAACAAGCTAGAGACAGAAGATAGAGTCCAGAGAGCATCCCAGTTTATTGCTCAAAATTCTTATATACCCCAATCAAAAGGGGGAAAAAGGCAAAAAGACTTCTTTACCATGATACAAGGAACAGACTTAACTACTTCCTTAATTCTCCAAACATATAGTAACCATACCTTAGATCAAACATATTGTTATCTGGCCTTGAGGATTAAGACATCTAATAACCTTAGATCAAATATTCTGTTATATATATATGTAAGACATCCACACTTTAGGCCAAACAGTTTTCAGTAGCCACACTTTAGACCTTTAGGTATTAGGCCTTTAACCTTGAAAGAGCAAGGATAATTTTGAACTCTCTGACCTTAAGTCAACATGGAACAAAGCTATTTGTATGGGCCCTGATACAGTAGCTCACTATACAGGCCAGGCTGGCCTTAAACTCATGATCTTCTTGCCTTGGCTTCTGGAGCTCTGGGGTTACATGCATTTGCCAACATTCCCAGACCACTGAAAAAGGTTCTTGATGTTCCATGGTGGGTATTAATGGTTTATCAGGTGGTTCATAGTTCATTTAATATTTTCAAAGAAAACTGAAATGATTTTGTGCAATGCATGTATATGAAATGTGTGACTATTTAAATTTTCAATATATTATTTTAATAATCATTATTTTCTAAAAGGCACACAAATGCATTAGCAGTCTCAGTATCCTGCTAAGTGGATATAATTTATTTTAAGTCCATTTATCTGTTCTTATTTTCATTGAACTTGCATTTTTATTTGCTCATATTATTAACATTATACTTGAAACAACCCAGGTGAGTCATATTACAAAAAAATAAAGAGTAAAAGAATAGTCACAAAATTAGAAAATTAAACTTTTAGTTAAAGTTAAGTGAACTAGTGGCTCTGTTTAGCACCTAGAATTCATTGTGCAGAAAAAGAAACTTTCATTAATTTTTTAAATTATTCCTTTTTATAGAAATGAGATACAGATTCATAAGTTCCCTCTCCAGATGAAGAACAACTACCACCAATTCTCTACAGGTATTTTGAAACACAATTTATAAATATAAATACACTTCATTTAAAAAATAAAACCAGGACCATGCTAAAGTCCATTCTTTGTATTTACTTAGTCATGAACAATGAAGGTGGCCATTAATGTTTTTCCATTCTCTTTAATGGTTCCAAGAATGAATGTACTATATGGTTTGTACTATATTATTTGTGTCTTATGATATAGAAAAGTACACTGCAATTAGTTTCAACAGAATACAAATTATGGATGTGGCAAGAAAATGTTTTGCTGCATATTAAAACAATCACAAAGAACATTTGAGATTTATCACTGTGCCAATATAAGATGAGGATATAGTTCAGTAGTAAAGTGCTTAACATGTACTTTGGGTTCAACCCCCCACACCACAGAAAACAAACCAATATGCTAAAATAGCTCTTCTCTTAGTTTAAACATTTATTTTTATGTGTGTGAATGCATGTCTGTTTTTCTATGTGAATGTTCATGTGCATGGGGACACTCATGGAGACCAGAAGAGGATGTCAGATGCCCTGGAGCTGGGGTTACAGGCAGTTCTGAGCCACCCCATGTGGGTGCTGGAAAACAAAATCCACTCTAGTCCTCTGGAAAAGCAGAGCATGCTTTTAACTGTCTTAATGTTGAAAGAAATAATATTTTGAATATAATCAAATCAAATAGTTACTAAATATAACTCTCACATATGAGTGAAAAATGAGCAAGTACAATACTGTTCTCCCTATACATGTGTGCCAGCTATAGAGAGAATAAAACAGCATCACAAGGTATTAGGAATAATGAGATGAAACCACAACACACATAAAATTCATTCACACTATTTTTTAAAGATATTTTATCATGTGTATGTTTGGGGGGGTTGTATATGTGAGTGAAGGTACCTGTAGGAACCAAAGGTGCTGAATCCTCTTGGAGCTGGAATTGCACTTGTGAGTGACCTGCTCTAAGTGCTGGGAACTGAATACTTTAACTATTAAACTCTCTCTCCAGCCTTCTTACACCACTTCTTTGACTACAACTTCAAGTGATAACCATTATAATACATAATCTGAATCTATTTTCAGAGCCAGAATACCACTGTTCTCGTGAAGATATAGTCCACTAGAAATGGACTGTGAAGTAGATTGGCTGGAACTATTGACCTTGATAACTGGCCTAACATGAAGTGTCCAGTTAATTTCTTGTGGATCTCAAATCTCTTTTATTTTCTTCAAAAGCTTTAAAATTCAATTTCTATTTTAACCCCATATATTTGTTTTGTCACCCTTTTCCCTAACATTTGGCTCCAAAACTCTTCTATTATTGTAAAACTGTATCCTTTCAGGCTCCTCCTGCCTCTGCCCCCAGAGCAGCTAGGCTGTGCCATTGGAAGTGGCTGAAATCCCTTTTTAAATCTTTCTTCTTCAATCTCATTTCCCTCATTACAGGCAATTTTTAAGGATAATTTCCCCTTTAATAGAAGCATGAATTGTCTGAATTGTCTGCACATTTTTATATCTGTGCATTTTAAGTTTTCATTGGGTTAATCTTCTAAAAGGAACATTTCCTACCATATTGTACTTTTGAAATATATGCTGCTTCAGGTGTAACAACAGGCTCTGCAGGGATAGGAGGAGGTCCTGTGAAAAAACACAACAAAACAAAACAAAACATAAGGAAACAATGAAATGGCAACTTTCTAAAGAACTGAGAGTCAACACTTTACTGTTCTGCAGTAATAGTAACCCAAAAATGCACTCCAAAAAAATAACCAAGATAGCAATACATACTGATTCTATTATTTTATACTTCCATCAACTCTGTCATCATTAAATGCTCACTGGCTCAGCTGGTCTTCCTATTTTGACATCAGCTGTGCAAACTAACTTCTGAGTTTCCGGATCTTAACAGCACCACTTAGCTTCCTTTGTAAAAGCTGAAGCATTCTGAAACTTAGTTTATTTCAGACACTTAGGAACATTTTTCTGTTTACAATAATACTATGTAATACATTTAAAATTAACATTTCATCAGAATGAGTAAAACTATTTAAAATGCTCACTAGGCTTTTAACAGGACAATGCTACAAACTTTCTAATGATATTAGTCCTATTCTTTGCAAATGTTTTCCAGCTCAGCCTTAACAGTTAAAGAGCACACAAAAAAACAAGAGGATAACACTGAACCAGGGAACACATGAGGAAATAAATCAGGAAGGTTTACATGAAGAGACTCTGGAAGCTCAGGTTTTTAACTTAGTTAAACATAACAAAATAAAAAAGAACTCCTCTAAACTAATTTCAAGATGAAAACTCAGTTAAAGATACAGAGACAAGTAAGGAAAGAGCGGTGATGTTAACTGACATCTTACACCAGAGAGAATGCTAACTAGAGTTAGACACATACTCCCTGGACTTGAGAAAAGCAAGCCGAAAACTCCAAAAGAAGGGTTTAAAATCCATTTACACAAGAGGATATGGTTCAAGCAGAAGGAAAACTAGAGACATTAAGTTCTGCTTATTATGAGCAAATAATTTCAGTAAATAAAACAAAACTGAACAAGGAAAACTTCACTGTAAAGTACCAGGTACAAATAGCCAAACAAAGTAGAAAAAGAATAAAATTAGAGAATTCACATACCCAGATTTAACAATTTATTCCAAAGCTGTGAATTCAAAACAATATGACAGTAATCAAAACAGTGTATTATGGCATAAGAACAGATACATCAACCAGAGAGCCCAGAAAGAAGCCCAGAGAGATATAATCTAGTTGTTTTTGACAGGGGTGCCAAGGACAATCTTTTTGACAAATGCTCCTGGGAAAACTAATATTCACAAGCAATAGAATGAAGTTGGACACTAGCATCTTATACAAAAATAAAAGTTTATCAAAAAAATTAAATGCAATAGCTAAAACTACAACGCTCTAAAAAGAAACCACAGGGGGAAACTCACAACATTGGATTTGGCAATAATTACTTGAGTATGAGACCAAAGATTACACACAACAAAAGAAAACTAGATTAATCAAAAGTAAAATGCTATATACATTAAAGGATACTACCAATAAAGTTATTCCACAGGATGGAATGTATAATTTGTACATCATGGATCTTATAAATACCCAGAATAGACACAGAGTTTTAAGAAATCAGTAAGAATAGACTTAATTGAAAATAGAAGAAATGACTCAAACAGGATTTGTCTCTCCTCCTTAAAATGATAATCTCCAATAAACACACGAAAAGGTTCTTATCATCACACATCAACAGGGAAATTTAAGTCAAAACCACAAAAGATACTACTTTACATCCTTTGGTGTGACTATTGGCAAAACATAAGTACATCTTTTGGTGATGAAAATACAAGATCATTGTAACTATGAAACAGTTCAGCAAAGAGCAACTGAAAGGAATTATTCAAATTCTGTAATTTTGTAGTTGTTAAGTAACCCTTCATTAACATAAGTCTTTTTACAGTTCCTTCTGGAAAATGACATGTTCAAACACATTGTAGTCAGCTGAATTTACCTGCTGGCTCTATAACTCTTGGCTCAGGCTCATCCAATTGTAGAAGCTCATCAAGAGCTAATTTTGCTGCATTGGATCTAGATTCCTTTTTATTTTGTCCCAGTCCAGTCTTGTATTGAATACCATCCACCACAGCACAAAAAGCAAAATATGGTCCCATAACATTACCTTGAAAAAGAACCCAGAATGAATGCTACAATAATTCACACACTATTCTTTGCAAGTAATGTCTGAATGTTAGGAAATTATTCCAGTATAAAATTCTGAAAAACTGTTTAGTATTAAATGATAACCTTTTAGTGTAAATTCAACTTTTTGTAGATCAATTAGGGATTAAAATTACAGTTATATCATCCCTTAAATTGATTCAATGAGTTCAAGCAGCTGCATTGGCTTCAAATATAATGCAAGAAATAAAGACAGCTTCAAAATATAGTATAATGCATAGCAACAGTTAGCACTCAAATATTTACTGGACTACTTGAGAGGTAGTAAAATATTTGAAGATTTCTAACAGTATCAATATTTAAAATTTCAATACAAGTAAAATTTCTTTCATCTTTGGATTGCCCTATTAATTTTATAAGCTCCAAATTATAAGGAATACCATTGAAGACACTTTGTATACACATTTAAGCATCATAACAGAATCCATTACAGCTCAGGGAACAGATCAGAAAACATACAGGAAGAAATAAAGCAAGAGAAGAGGTATCTTCTGAATTCAACTGAATGCCTCTTCTCCCAAAAATTTCCCCAACAGGATTATGTTTACACTGTTACTTGAATTTTGTATTTGGCTCATGAAAATTGAAATTTAATCATTTTCTAAATTTACAGGTGGGACATTTTAGTGTTAGGAATCTCTACTAAATCTCTACTCTCCACTCTTTGGTTAGGGATGGCTAGGGACAAGATCACTGCACACACACACCACTATCTTATCTTATTTTCTCACATATTCACAACCATGTTACATTGCCTTTAAGAGATACACTCAAGATTTTACTAGGAACTTAAATCTATATCTGGCTAATTTCACCTTTTCTCCCTTACCTAAACAACTCAATTTACCATTTTTCCATGTTTAACAGTATTTCAATCTAAACTACTAAACCAGAGAACATTTTACATTCTGAACAAGTGGCTCAGATAGTTCTTTGTATGTATGTTGCACATTAAATTTGTTAGAAAGTCTTCTGTATTAGGATGCTGACCTTTGCACCTCAACACGTTTATAACACAGGCTCACAAACTTACTGACAAAAATGAATACTACTCGCCATCTTCAGACCAGTGAAGCAGTTTCACTGGGCATTTTTTATCTTTTTACTAGTAGCTTACATTTCCCAAGGCTGATCTGCGAATAATGTAGGAAAACAAAACTGAGACCACTGTTTACTTTATGAAAATACTACATGTACATTAGTGTATATTTTTGTCATGTTAACTTTACTGGTATTTCACCCAAAGAAACTTACTAAAAATCTTCAGTAAAATTTCCAAAGTTTTAAATTATGTTGAAAATCTTTGAGATACATATAGGAATATACAGGCAAAAGTTGGAAAAATAAACAAAACTCTATGCATGTCCACAAATATTTTAAAGCTGTGGTTTTGTTATCACATTTTTTAGTCGATGCTTTTCTTATTCTTTTTTCTTCTTTTCTGAGACAGGGTTTTTCTGTGTAGCCCTGGCTATCCTGGAACTTGCTCTGTAGACCAGGTTGGCCACAAACTCATAGAGATCTGCCTGCCTCTGCCTCCCAAGTGCTGGGATTAAAGGTGTGCACCATCACTGCCTGGCTAGTCAATGCTTCTTCAAAGTACCAATTCTCTTATTTTCCCAAGTTCCTAAAGTTCTTACTATTTGTCCACAACAATATAATGTTTATGGAGTCTTACTAACTGGAAGGCTAACTAGGTAGATAAAGTTATTAGCAGAGTCAAATGTCTAGTGGTTGCAGGACTGGACAGGTAGCATGTCTCACATTGGCCTTGAAACAGGAAGCTCCAGGTTAACACAGGTAGAACCTTTTCCCCATTGCTTTGCTCTGAAGATGCAGAAGCCTCTTCTAGTTTTAACTGATTATAATCCTGTAGCCATCCACTTTTTTTCAGTTTAAGGGAGAGTGGAAGAAACCAACAGTCAAGTCTGTACATACAATATCAAACATGGAAGTGTTCTTTTCAGATCAAATCCTTGAATTTAAGGGGCCAAATTTTGACAATATTGTTTTCTTGGGTATCACAGTCACAGCATCTTTTTATAGCTTCAGGACACATATACACATACATACATACATACATACATACATACATACATGTCCTAAGTGAACGTAGAACAACTTATATGCCCCACTTTTATTGGAAAAAATGCTAGTATTGGGGTAATTCGACACAACTTCAAACTTGCCTGTTGTTACAGTCTCCTTAAGGTCAAGCTGAACACGCTGCATTTGTGCAAACTGGTGCAAGGCTGACACAGGATTTATCTCTCCACGTTTGTATTTCATTATAAATTCTTTAGGTATTTTTTTTGGAGGAAGGACAGGATTTGAAATAGATGAAAGACCTTTGGAAAGCAATGGCTCTGGAAAATTACCTAAGAACAAATGTTTATACTGGTTAATTTGGTTTAAAGAGGATGAGCAAAAGTACTAAATCCTTCTTACAAAAGCATGTTTTCCCCAAGTTCCCTCTAGACAATCTGGGCACACATATAGGCATTACCTGCTATTGTAAATGTCTTTTGGCATACCAAAGACACATTGTACTGAAATATTAATGATAGAAAAATAATGGAATTTTAGTGATGGTTTCAAAGATAAGTCATTTTTAAAGATGACCTCTCTAAGGCCTAGACCATATGGTTTTATTGGGACTACAATCTAGTTTTATGCTCTAACCTGCTGTTATAATGCCTACCTATTCCACTGAGTCATTGTAAGCTGTCTGATTCCATTTCAACCTAAGTTTTACAGTATGTTTGCCTCTACTTTCTATTAGGTTATATTAAGTGATAAGGTTAAAGAATTCTATAGGCCACTTATTATTCTGTCACAGTTACTAACTCCACAAATGAGACAGGGCCACAAAGATGATAGACACACACTCACCCCCAAATAAATACACAGACATGGCACTCACTGGCAATCCCAGGGTTTTAGTGAACCAAGGCCCTTCTACAAATAAAAAGAAAGTTGTACCTGTCACTTGTGTAACCTTGGATGCCATATTCGATAGGCTACAACTTTCGGAGGAATAACCGGTGGGCAAAGTGACCGTCTGAGCTGATGACTGAACTGGTAAGTTCTTTTTCAGCATCTGAGCAAAGCTAGGGACCCTGGAACTCTGAAACCAGTCATTGTTTCCAGAAGTTTTCTCACCTGTTTAGGATGAAATTGGCAGAAAGTGAAAATCCTATGTAAATAACAAGTTCCTAGGTAAACAACAAATTCCCTGGGAGGAGAAAGAGAAATCCACAGATTTTTTTTTTTTTCCACGCAATACACATAGGCTCTCATAGCTATTGCCAAACCCCTCTTTCATTGACCTCAGAACTATACTCTGTTTTAACAGACAATGAAGTCTTCAGAACCCCTCTCCCAAGCCCATATACAAAAGGGAAAGGAGGGGCCATGGAGTGGGTGTGAAAAGAAAACCAGACTCTTCCTCAGGACTGAGGGATAAAGTCTAGAGAGATGAGAACAGGACAGGACAGAACCAAACCGGCGGCCTCCCTGCCAGCATACCCCCGAGGCTGTCCTTCGCGCCCTCTCCGCCCAGGCTCGCAGGCAGGTGAGCGGCCAGAGGCAGGCCGAGCCGAGGGCCCGGGACCGGGGCTCGTCGGCTGCCGCCCGCGGTCGCCATCGCTGAGCTGCCACCGTCGACCTCAGGCCTCTGCGGGGCACGCGGCCAGTCGCGTCTTTCAAAAGGCCCCTCGTGCGGACCCTGAGGAGTGGGGCCTGCGCCCCCGCGGCTCCGGTCGTCCAATTAGCAAAGACCCCGGCTCTCGGCCCCGCCCCTGCGCCTCACGTGCCTCACGGTGCGTAGCCTGGTCCTGCTCAGGTCAAACGCTGCACAGGTTCCAGGCCTCACCCTGTTCTCCTTGCCATGGTCAGGTCGGCAGCTTTCTCTCTCTGTGGAAGTCAAAATCCCAAGGTTCAGCCTCTTCCCCTACCCCGCTCCCCTCACCTCCTCATGTGGCTGTTTGTCCTCACCCCAGCTGGCTCCCCAGTCCTCACAGAGCACCACGTGACTGCTTGTCTTGACACCCAGGGTGCCAGCCCTCACAAAACACCAGATGGCTATTTAACCCCATGTAAGTGTCCTTCGAGGCAGCCTAAGACTTACTTCAAAAACACTCTTCTTCACTTTATCTCCAGGTAGAAATTGAGAAGGGCCCAGTGGTTAGACCTTTGACAAACTGAGGATCCACAATGGGTGCCCCAAAGAACAATCTGGAAGTCAGATGTAAGGCTGGAAGCAAATGGCCCTGAAATCTGGATGACTGTCTCCCTCTGCCACCCCCCCTCCGAAACTTTTTAGTCTTTTTTTTTTTCCTCATAAAAATTGAAGGAGAACCTAACCATGGTGTTACCTGATAGGTGGCTGAAAATATTTTTTTTCTATTTTTTCTTCTAGACCAATAAGCTGAAAATATTTTAAACAGCAAATTACCAAGTGTTGGCATGCAATCAAGAAGGAATTCGAAGTATTGAATTTTGTTAGCACAAAACTCACATTTTAATGACTCTACTCTTACATGTATGGACAGGTTTTCTCAAGAATTAGAGCTATTTTTAAAAATAAGGAAAGAGAAAGGACAGTAGAATTGATGCTCATTTACCCAAGTGTAGCAAGAAATAATATTCGTCCACAAGTATGTAGTGAAATTGAAGGTAAAACAATCTCATTCTTGTAACATTTAAATAAATATGTTTCTTTAATTATCAAGATGTCTTGATTAGTTTGCTTGAGCAAAAGCCAATTAATAACTAATAATCCAGGATTTTTTGTTGATTAAAAAAAGATGAAAGTAAAATGTTTAATAACAAAATCCCATTATAAGGGTGAAATATAAAGGTAGATGTGGAACAGAATGTGAGGGAACAAAAGATATTACATAGATGAGATACAGCCAGTGGGTAACGGCATCTGCTGCAAAGCACGACTTAAATTTGATTCTTAAAAGGAGAGAATTGACTCTTATAGATTCTCCTCTAATGTTTGCATGCACACACGCACACATGAACACATACACACACACACGAAGTGAAATTTTAAAATACACAATTTATAGAAAAAATATGACAGTAGAGCTCCTCTGTTTCCCCTTGTGTTACTTTATATAACCATGCAAATTTATCAAAATTAAGAAATTAACACTTGACATAAACATTCCTTTGGATTTTAGAATTTCCCTACTAATGTCCAGTTTTTCTTTCAGGATTCAGGTTGTCACATACATTTAGAAATTGTTCCTAAATTGTCTCATGTGGTCTATGCTAAATTTATTTATTTATTTATTTATTTATTTATTTATTTATTTATCTTGGTTGTGAGCCTAGCCTTTAACGGCTGAGCTATCCCTCCAGTCCTTGTGCTAATTTTTTAAGTCATGTTTCTTATGCTTAGATGTGTTTGAAGAGTACAGGTCAGATATTTTTGTCAAATAGCCATCTCTAGTCATGGAGTATCTGAGAGACAAGAAAAACAGGTAGCAAGTGATATATAATGTTTATGGAGACTTCCTAACTGGAAGGCTAACTAGGTAGATAAAGTTATTAGCAGAGTCAAATGCCTGGTGGTTGCAGGACTGGACAGGTAGCATGTCTCACATGGCCTTGAAACAGGAAGCTCCAGGTTAACACAGGTAGAACCTTTTCCCCATTACTTTGCTCTGGAGTCTAAGGCAGTAGTATTTCTCTTTCCAAGTGATTCTCTTCAACAGGTTAATTTGCTATAACTTCCACTATGAAAGGCAGGAGTCTTCAAATAATCATTACCCAAACATTTCAATGTCAGCCAGCATTCGTTGTTCCTGTGTCTAGGGGGACATTAAAGGCATTCCAGAAACATGGTGATAAAAGTCCCTCCCATTTCTATGATCATAACCCTCCATTTTTGTTTGCCTGATGCTTTTTCAAAATTATACACAGTTACAGAAATTCTGTAGAGGTGAAGGAGAAAGTAGAAGTAAACTAATATCTTAAAGGATTTGCCACTAAGTTTGCTTAGAAAATATTTAGTTACGCAGAAGTAGGAGTTAGTTGAAGAAGCACTGCCATAACTCCAGATAAATACCATGATAAACTATACCCCCCCACACACACCCAGAAAACTACAGGACGATAAGAAGAGTGAAGCTGACCTTCCAACATAGCTACGACTTAGATGTGATGAGGATGTTTCTGTTAAGATTGTTCTCCAAGACAGCACTTATCAAGCCCTATCCACATATCAAAAGGAATATACTTCTGCTTGGCTAACAACTGATCATTAAAACCCTGTGCTTCTTAACAGGGAAGAGCACAGTTATACAAGGCAGCAGTGACCCTGGTTAACAGCTGCCCCAAAGAACAGCTGTGACTTCTTTTACATAACTGTGACAATATGTAAACTCACATGTCTGAAGTCTTGCAGTTTTCTGTCTCTGTAAGACAGGTCTAACTGACCAAAATGAAACTTGGGGTCATAAATCTAAAGGCAACTAACCTCTATAAGCCATAAGGGATTTCTCTTCAGGGCCAGATCCCCTTTATACATTAGCCAGAATTAGACCTGGACTATTCTTTTATTTTTTTGGTTTTTCGAGACAGGGTTTCTGTGTAGCTTTGGAGCCTATCCTGGCACTCGCTCTGGAGACCAGGCTAGCCTCGAACTCTACCTGCCTCTGCCTCCCAAGTGCTGGGATTAAAGGCGTGCACCACCAACGCCCCGCTTTTTTTTTTTTTTTTTGACCTGGACTATTCTTAAAGAAATTTTCCTTCATTAATCTCCAAGTGCTTGAAGTGATTTCTCAATGGGAAAGCATAATAATGCTATAGTAGCAGTATTACAGAAACAGAGGACATAGGGGTTCTCTCAGCACACTCCTGTATTTACCAGCTAAGGAGTTTCATCACTCTCAGCTTTCTCTCCTGAGGAAGCTCCTCCTTCTCCTTCCTTCTGACAATCACTCATCTGGTTTTTTTTTTTTTTTCCTGTTTCTATAGTTCGTTTTCATAATGTCTTGTAATAGTAACATTTGGGCTCTGTCATTTTTAAAAATTTAGGTAAATTAAGATTCATGCATGTGGGCTGGAGAGATGGCTCATGTGGGCTGAAAGCACTGGCTGCTCCTCAGACTTGGGTTCAATTACCAGCACTTACACGGCTGCTCACAACTGTCTGTAACTCCAGTTCCAGGACTTCTGACACCCTCACACAGACATACATGCAAGCAAAACACCAATAACATAAAATAAAAATAATTTATTGAAAAATGTTTCACCATATTATTATGTAGGGCCAGTGACTTTTTAATTGCAGAGTTGTAATATACAATATACTTTGCAGTATATTGTGCTACTGCTTATACATTCACTTATTGAAGGATATCTTGGTTGTTTGCATTTGGGCAGTTATGAATATGCCATTATAAAAAATTATATATGAAATGCCCTCTCAGCCTGGACACATGGGGGAGGGCCTAGGCCTGGCCCAGGATGATGTGGTGGACTTTGGGGAGCCCCCATTGAGTGGGGAGTGGAGGGGGCATGGGGTAGGGGGAAGGTAGGGGGTTGGGGGACGGTTGGGGGAGGGAAGGGAGAGGGAGAAGGGATTGACATGTGAAGCAAGCTTGTTCCTAATTTGAACTAATAAATAAATAAATAAATAAATAAATAAATTTATGAAATTTATGAAATATGAAATATTCACTTATTTAGGTAAGTACCTAGGAATGTTGCTGGGGAATTTAGTAAATGTACATTTAACTTCATATGAAACTGCCAAACTTCTAAAATGATATGTTTTCCATTATTAAAAGTAATCAGTGATAAATCCTATTTTCCATTATAATAGTACATAACTGTGATTTAAATATGCATTTCCCTAATGGTCAGAACCCTTTCATCAAGACAGATGTGTAAAATCTTGGTGACACATGGCTTTTAAAGCCCATGCTTGGGAGCTGAGGCAGTACCACCACCAGAGTGCCTAACAACATAGTGAGATTGTAGGCTGACAGTTGTCCTTTGGAATGAGTGAGGTAAGCCTTAATGGTGTGAAAGAACCAAACAAATTGTGGAAATGGAACTTTTAGAAAATAAATTATATTCTATATTAGCAAACATTTTAAATTAAAATGTTATTGCCATATTGATTTGCAAGAATAGAAAGAAAATGAAGGGGCATGAGAAGGAAAAGAAATGAAACTTTTCTCATCCAGGGATCCAGCTTGCTTTTCCTATTGTCAGGAAACTTTGAACACCTCTGATAAAGCCAAAATTACTACAGAGGAGATATCTCAAAATGTTAAAGGAAATAATGATGTTTACTTAGGTCCAAAATTATTTATAACCATGAGTCTTAACACATTTTGTGAGGGTTAAGTTTCAATTACTGTGCTTAAAAGATTTTTAAAACAGAAATGCCTCTAACCTTTAAGCCCCTCTTGCTCGAGGACAGATAACTTCCTTGAATGCTGGGGGCTGTTCATGTAAGATTACAAGCCCAGTGTTTTCAGTTCTGTAAACAGGGTTGGTTGCCCTAATTGTACAGACTATGCTGTATCACATGTAGGTGGGAGGTACGTAGGCAAGAAACACGTCAGGATGTATGCTTGCCCATGATTGGATGAAGGCAGGAAGTACATAACCTTGTGAGATTTGCCATCATGAGCCTCTGACTAGTGTAATCTCCCCACCATACTTTGGGAATCTAAGGTATGGACCTGGCCAATGTCCATCATCCCAGCCAGTATTTAATAAAGTTTGCTTCAAATTTGGCTCAAAAATTGTGGTAGTGGTCTTATTCTCTGCTTGGTGGGATTAACAGTTTCATTTGCAAATCTAAATCATATCTCTTATAAATCCACTTTACAACTTTAGTTTTTAATGAAAGGAAATTCTTTAATTCTTGAAACTTTTAAATCTTACTCTTTGAGCAATGTGACTTAAAGATAACTCACAGGATTCTTACATAACCATTGTAAAGATACCTAATCATAACACTTTTTGAAAATCCTCTACCAACAGCTGGGCATGACCCATGCTTTCTTGGAGTTTTTATTAACCCCTGTGCTTAAAGTCTATACTAAAAAATGCATTTTAATAAACTCACAACCTTGGAATGGATTTTCCAGAATCACCCCCTAACATTTTGAATTTTATGCCATGGGGCAGCCAGCATCCATGATCAAATAGGATCAAGCCAACACAAGAATTTGCCTTTACCTGTGTATAATGTGAGTTTCTTCCTGGCTAGACTTGCTGTTCGGGGAGACCCACTGTTTTAGAGCCTATACCCTCAATCAGCATGTGTTTGCCTGCTATATCGGGAGTCAGGGTAATTTTGGAGATACCTTACTCAGGACTAAGCTTCGTGCAAGGCCAGGAACAAAAAGTTGCCTTGATTTGCAATGATCAAGCTTTGTTCTTCTTTTTTTCTTCCATAAAAGGGTATATTGCCTCTTTTGTTGGATCTTGTGTTTCTTCTTGGCATGATCAGAAGGGAACCCAAAAGTAAAAACTGCCTATTTTGACAGGACATGCTAAAGGCACAAGGAAAACAACTTCCCTTCAAGAAACCAGTTGATATACTGTGTAAATTGTCTCAGAAACCAAAGAAACCCAACTTGGACATATGGTATTAACTTCTTAGTCTAATACAAGATATGTAATGACTGTATTACATGACAACAGGAACACCTAGGAACCATGATTACAGTCTACCTTTAAATAACAACAACAAAAATAAACAAAAAATGAGCACCCAACTTAGCTTACTACAGATACAGCAGCAGTACATGTGCAACAGGGAAAGTAACCCTGAAGTATGAAGCCTCAAAACAGCAAAGTAAGGAAACTGAGGAGACAGAAAAGAGCAAGGGATTCCATGGTCTAAATCCAAGGGTGTCCACATACCTTACCATCAGGGGTAACTAAAAATACCAAGTCATTGGATCTTGTTGGCTTTCTCTGTGACTCCTGAGTCATCTGCAACAAGGGCCCATGAAGAATGAGTGCACATGCCCACAGTCAGCACTGTTGCTTTTGTACCACATGGAGAAACCGAGGAGGAGAAAGCAGCCTTGTGTGTACATCTACCCTCTTAGATGATCAAATGCATAGGGACCACGGTTTAAGGCCTATGTCAGTAGTTCTCAATCTGTGGGTTGAGATATGCAAACCTTTTGGTTACACATCAGATGTCCTGTGTAGCATACTTACACTGCAATTCAAAGCAGTAGCAAAATTACAGATATGAAGCAGCAATGAAATAATTTTATGGTTGGGGAGTCACTACAACATGAGGAACTGGATTAAGAGGTCACAGCATTAGGAAGGTTGAGAACCACTGACTAAGTGCTGGTGTTACAAGGAGCTCAACAGAGATGACCAGACAGTTTGTAGCCAATTGAGTCTTTATTCCAGCTGGCTAGGACTACACTCATGTATTCAAGACCTAAATATAGTCTGAAGTGTTTAGGATACAGGGTTTTTGAAAGCAAAAACCACTTCCTGGTATCTTGCTTGGCAGCTACAAGGGAAAGTTTCGGGAAAGGAAGCAGTTTAACAGAAGCTAAGATAAACAGCTATCTGGAGAGGATGGTAACAGAAGATAAGTTAGTTGGAGCATCTTGACCTGTGGTTCCTAGAATCGAGTTGGGTAATTTCTCACAGGATTCTCCATCAAGATCAAATTTTAGTAAATCTAAAATGGTCTCAGCAATACAAGATGAAGGAACCTCTGCACTGTCTTACCTGTCACACTGTCATCCTCTATTTTGGCCAGGACCTGCAGGCCTAACAATGTCAAGATGCTTTGTTTTCCTTTCTTCCCCTAAACATGATGATCCAAGGTCTCCTCAGAACTGAGGGAATAGCAGTGATGAACAAAAGAAGTGGGAGTCAAGAATCTTGGAATATGCTCACCTGTTCTGTCCTCAGAACTTTAAGATTCCATCTGGGTTTCCATGTTAAAGGAAACTTTGGGAAAGCCCCATGTTGGATGCTTGATGTTACTGGGGAAACTGGGGTTCCCTTTCATAGGCTCTTAGTTTGTTAATAAAAGGATTTAAAATATGGTCTCAGAAGGAAGTTTGGGGACAATTTTAGTAGTTTAAGAAAAACAGAGAATGGAGGTCAGCACCATTGTTTTGTTCAGTAATTAAATTTCTGGTATTCTCTTAGCTTTTATAACCAAAATAGGTACTTAACTTGCTTCTCTGGTAAGCTTGACTAATGAAATGAATTTCATAGACACCTCTGGTGACCAGTTGTTGGGGGAGCTAGAGAGGCATCAGAAGTTGACACACCAGTGACTGTTACTGGACTTAGTGTCACAGCCTGTGCCCTACCAAGCCATATTTGGTTACCTGTCCTTGATAAGACAATTAAAAAATCCAAATCAATAGTGAAAGGAGATTTTTACTCAATGTAGCCATAGAAGGAAGAGGGCAAAGATACACTGACACCCTAACAGCATCTTCTGGGTCCTCAAGTGAGGTTAAATAGTCCTGGGCCCATCATTGTTTTTGTTCTACCCACCTGCAAGTTGAAAACATTTCTAGGAGAAAAGTTTCCTTTCTGTCTGACTCAGGCTTTAGGCTTTCTCCCAACAATACTTTTTTTTTTTTTTTTTCTGGAGAAATTCCAATTCCCTAAGACCCATCTTTTCAATAGTGAGATATACAAACTGAGGAGAGCAAGTGTCACTTCTGAATATCTTCATTTCTGTCAAGCCAGTTACACAGTGAGATGGCAAAAGAATATAGAACTGGTGTCATCAGTTAGCTTCCCCTTAATCACTCTTTACTGGACAAGGTCTGTGACTGAGCATGTGGCTTTTCTGGAGGTTTGTTCTATTATTAACACTCATCTCCATGCAAAGGTCTACAAGAAGTTTCCTTAAGGTGTTTTCTACCTTTAGTTTCTTCAGTTTTGCTGTGCCTAACCTTTAGACGTGGTTTGGCCAAATTTCCAACCTGAGTTATTAACAATACACCTGCTTTTTTTTTTTATTAGTTCAAATTAGGAACAAGCTTGTTTCACATGTTGATCCCTTCTCCCTCTCCCTCCCCTCACCCCTATCCCTCTTCCCCAACTCCCAACCTACCCCCCTCCCCATCTACCCACCACTCCCCAGGCAGGGTAGGGCCCTCCACTGGGGCTCTGCAACATCCACCAAATCTTCCTGAGCTGGTCCTGGGCCCTTCCCCATGTGTCCAGGGCCAGAGTGTAACACTGCACGTGGGATGGGCTCTCAAAGTCCCTTCTTGCACCAGGGAAAAATACTAATCCACTACCAGGGGCCCCCTGAGTGCAGAGGCCTCCTCATTGACATCCATGTTCAGGTGTCTGGATCAGTCCTGTACTGGCCTCCCAGACAGCATCTGGGGTCGTTGTGCTCCCCCTTGTTTAGGCCAGCTGTTCCTGTGGGTTTCTCCAACCTGGTACCGACTCCTTCGATCTTCATTCCTTCCTCTCTTCAACTAAGTTCCAGAGTTCAGTTCAGAGTATATCTGTGGATGTCTGCCTCTGCTTCCATCAGCTACTGGATGAGGGCTCTAGGATGGCATAAAAAGTAGCCATCAATCTCATTTTAGGGGAAGGGCGTTTTATCCTCTCCACCATTACTTGGATTGTCAGTTCGTGTCATCCTTGTAGGTCTCTGGAAATCTCCCTAGTGCCATATCTCTCCTCGGACCTATAATGGCTCCCTCTAATATGGTATCTCTCATCCTGCTCTCTCTCCTCTATTTATCCCCCAACTCAATATTTCTGCCCCTCCATTTACTCTCCTCCACTCTTCTTCTCCTGCTCTCAATCTGGTAGCTCCCTCTCCCCTACCTCATACTTCCAATTAGCTCAGGAGTTCCTGCCTCTTCCCATTCCTGAAGTCCATTCCTTTATCCCTTAGAGTCCTTCATGTTTCCTAGTTCCTTTGGTGAAGAGGATTATAGGCTGGTATTCCTTTGCTCTATGTCTAAAATTCATATATGAGTGAGTACATACCATGTTTGTCTTTTTGTGACTGGGTTACCTCACTCAGGATGATTTCTTCTAGTTCCATCCATTTGCCTGCGAATTTCAAGATTCCATTGTTTTTTTCTGCTGAGTAGTACTCCATTGTATAAATGTACCACATTTTCTCTATCCATTCTTCAGTTGAGGGGCATCTAGGTTGCTTCCAGGTTCTGGCTATTATAAACAATGCTGCAATGAACACGGTTGAACATATGTCTTTGTTGTATGAACGTGCATTATTTGGGTATATACCCAAGAGAGGAATGGCTGGATCTTGAGGTAGACTGATTCACATTTTTTCTGAGCAACCGCCATATTGATTTCCAGAGTGGTCTTACAAGTTCGCATTCCCACCAGCAATGGAGGAGTGTCCCTTTTTCTCCACATCCTCTCCAGCATAGATTGTCATTGGTATTTTTTATTTTAGCCATTCTGACAGGTGTGAGGTGGTATCTCAGAGTTGTTTTGAGTTGTATTTCTCTGATGGCCAAGGATTTTGAGCACTTAAGTGTCTTTCAGCCATTTCATATTCCTCTGTTTAGAATTCTCTATTTAGTTCTGCACCCCACTTTTTAATTTCATTGTTTGGTGTTTTGGTGGCTAGCTTCTTGAGATCCTTGTATATTTTGGAAATCAGCCCTCTGTCAGATGTGGGGTCAGTGAAGATCTTTTCCCATTCTGTGGGCGGTCGTTTTGTCTTACTGTTTCCTTTGCCTTGCAGAAGCTTCTCAGTTTCAGAAGGTCCCATTTATTAATTGCAGACCTCAGTGTCTGTGCTACTGACTCCTACACCTACTTTTGAATATTTATTTATTCAGGTACACTAATTACTGAAGTATTATTTTAGATTGTATGATTCTTTTTAGCATGCCTACACACGTACTAGTGTTTTCCACAAGTGTACATTTATACCTTATATAACATTTATACCTTATGAATACATAAGCATAAAGGATTACATACATGCACAAAAGGATTAAATAGAGTGTAATGATAAAAAATGAGCATCTTTGTACTCACCATCGGAAAAGAACAATATCTAATGGCTCTGAAACCTCTGGTGACCTTTTCCCTGTAACTTTTTTTTTGATAATTTTAATTATCTTTTTATTTGCATTAACATATTTTTTCCTTTTTAAATTTTTAATTAGAAACAAGCTTGTTTTACAAGTCAATTCAAGTACCCTCTCCCTCCCCTCCTCCCCTGCTCCCACAGACCCCCTATCCCATCCCCATTCTGCTCCCCAGGGAGGGTGAGGCCTTCCATGGGGTATCTTCAGAGTCTGTCATAGGTCTAGGCCCTCCCCTATGCATCTAGGCTGAGAGTATCCCTCTTTGTGGAGTGGGCTCCCAAAGTTCATTCCTGTACTAGGGATAAATACCTATCCACATACTTCCCTGGAAGTACCAGAGGCTCCATAGATTAACTGGATCTCCAAACTGACAACCTCATTCACGGGGTCTGGAAAAGTCTTATGCTGGTTTCCCAGCTATCAGTCTGGGGTCCATGATCTCCACCTTGTTCAGGTCAGCTGTTTCTGTGGGTTTCTCCAGCCTGGTCTTGACCCCTTTGCTCATCACTCCTCCCCCTTCTCTGCAACTAGATTCCAGAGTTCAGCTCAGTATTTAGCTGTGGGTGTGTCTGCTTCTGCTTCCATCAGCTACTGGATAAAGGCTCTAGATGGCATATAAGGTAGTCATCAACCTCATTATTGGAGAAGGGCATTTAATGTAGCCTCACGAATATTGCTTAGATTGTTAGTTGGGGTCAACCTTGCATATCTCTGGACATTTCCCTAGTGCCAGAATTCTCTTTAAACCTATAATGGCTCTTTCTATTAGGGTATCTCTTTTCTTGCTCTCCTCTATTCTTCCTGACTAAATCTTCCTGCTCTCTTGTCCTCCTCTCCTCTTCTCTTTCTCCTAACTCCCTCTCCTCTCCCCCCATGCTCCCAATTTGACTCAGGAGATCTTGTCCCTTTCTGCTTCACTAGGGGAACCATGTATGTCTCTCTTAGGGTCCTCCTTGTTTCCTAGCTTCTCTGGCGGTGTGGATTGTAGGCTGGTAATCCTTTGCTCTATGTCTAAAATCCATATATGAGTGAATATATAGCATGTTTGTCTTTCTGTGACTGGGTTACCTCACTCAGGATGGTTTCTTCTAGTTCTATCAATTTTCCTGAGAATTTCAGGATTCCATTGTTTTTTTTTTTCCCACTGAGTAGTACTCCATTGTGTAAATGTACCACATTTTCTTCAACCATTCTTCAGTTGAGGGGCATCTATCTAGGTTGCTTCCAGGTTCTGGCTATTACAAATAATGCTGCACACTTGTAAGAGTGTGCAACTTTTGGGTATATGCCTAAGAGTGGAATTGCTGGATCTTGTGATTCCCATTTTCTTGAGGAATCTCCATACTGGTTCCAAAGTGGCTGTACAAGTTGGCACTCCCACCAGTATTTTTATGCATTTTAATTTTTTACAAGTACTATATATAAAAAACATATGGTAACTGTGAAACAGAATGAGCATATACATGTTAACACACTAGTAAGTGAGAAAAAGATATGAAACAACTAGCTATAGACTGAAGCCATTATTGTTGACTTTATTACAATAGTTACAAACAATATTTTTGTGGTATACAATCATCACAATTACTCAAATTATATACAAATAGGTATTTATACAAGTCTACATAAAAAATTAAACACCCCCCAATCACATTATCAACAAGATTTTTTCTCAAAGTTATGGCCAGTAACAAAAAAATTCACAGTTACTCTTCAAATATTTTAAATGCAGTAATCATATTGCACATAAAACAATCATAAATTTTATGCATATATTTTAATGTAGTTTTCCACAAAATTTACATTTTCATGCAATACTTTACTGTATACAGAATGGTAGAACTAGAATAAACAGATTAACTTACAAACTGTTACAATGGCCACAAAATTAGAATTATTTTAAAGTAATACTTAAAAGTTATGCTGAAAAAAAAATCCAGTGTAATAAAACTTAACGGATATAATCAGGTTTTTCACAGATTAAGCTACTATTCTAGTGTTCTTCTTTGTCTTTTCCTTTCTTTTCCTTTTCATCCTGCAGTGCAGTGCCAAGTTTTTTTATGAGAACGGACAGCACCTTGTCCAGGGGATCCATCACTCCTCTCTGAAGCCATTTGGGAATAGTAGTCCTGGCATGGTGAAAGCCCAATTTTTGAAGAATATAATCAACACCTACTGGATCAATCTTTCTTCCAGTCCAAGAAATTAATCTAAAATAGTAATTAGAAATGGTCATTGTCAAGGTATATTATGTATCTGCATAGTCCTGGAGGTAGGTCCATGAATATTACTGCACTCCCTTAATAGAGTCTGGGTAAACCACTTCAGCAGTGTATTTGAATACATGAGTCTAAAAGCCTTAGATTCACTGTAATTGTTTTCTGAAAATAATTTATTGGTGATGATAACTCTCTGACATATTATATACATTGATAATAATAATGGAATTCCAGTGTGATTAATTTATTTTGGGCCTGTTACAAGGTCATTTTAAATATTTTAAATGACAACTGTTTAAAAGATTCCATAAGCTGTAGTTGTAATAAGGCAAAAGCTAAGATTCACTGAGTGCTATGTGCTGAACATGAAAGGAGAACATTTTCTCCTTGATCTTGACATTTCCTTTCATGTGGAAGATAGGTTATTGGTGACTTACTTCTTGGAATTTCTGTCTATACTGAAGATTTAGCTGATTAGCAAGTTAACAGAGGAAGTGAGTAGTGTGTAAATGTAAAGTACTTCCTTTTTTTGGGGGGGGAGGTGGGACACTACTCATTTTGGTCTGTTCTTGCCTCATTTCAAGGGCTTGAAACAGGTTAGCCCCAGGCGCTGAGTGCTACCTGTGGCTAGGTGAGTACACAGGTGGGTATTACCATTTTTTTTTTTAATTACATGAGAAAACTAAAGAAGGAAAAGAAGGAAGGTCTTTGGGCTTAATTATTGAACTACTCAGAGGTAAAGCCAAGCTTGGAGCCAGAGCTGGTAATAATATTCTTTGGCATTCTACACTATTCATTGTTTAGTCATGAGTTTGCTGAAAATGGAATATAGTAAATGTTGTAGAATATTATTTTAAGGTGTGTTACATTTGTTTATGCTATGGAATATTTGTTTAATGATGCAAAGATGTGTTGCATTCCTTTATGTTGCATTTGTTTAATTCTGTGAAGCTGTGTTACCGTGCCTGTCTAATTGATCTAATAAAGAGCTGAACTGCCAATACCAAGGCAGGAGAATGGATAAGAGGGGCTAGCAGGCAGAGAAAATAAATAGAAAAAGAGGGAAGCAGCAAGAGAACAAGGAGAGGAAGATGCTATGGGCCAGCCACACAGTGTAGCCAGCCTCAGAGTAAGAGTGAAAGGAAGATATACAGAAGCAAAAAAAGGAGAAAGCCCAAGACAAAAGGTAGATGGGATAAGTTAAGTTAAGGAAATCTGGCTAGAAAGAAGGCAAGCTAAAGCTGGGCATTTATAAGTAATAATAAGCCTCCTTGTGTGATTTATTTGGGAGGTGGCTGTGATCCCCCCAAACAGTAAAGAACAAAGAGCCAAAGAATAAGAGAACAACCAATAACAAGTGACATTTTTTTTTGAATTAGAAACAAGATTTTTTTACATGACAATCCTAGATCCCTTCTCCCTCCCGTCCTCCCCTACCACCCTCCCCACCCAACTAAAACCCTACCTATCACATATCCTTTCTGTTCCCCCTGGATGGTGAGGCCTTCCATAGAGTGTCATCAGAGTCTATCATATACTTTGGGATAGGGCCTAGGCCCACCGCCATGTGTCTTGGCTCAGAGAGTATTCCTCAATGTGGAATGGGCTCCCAAAGTCCACACCTATGTAGGGATAAGTACTGAACTACTACAGGAGGTCCCAGAAATTTCGGGGGTTTCCTCACTGAAACCCATGTTCCTGGGGTCTGGATCAGTCCCATGCTGGTATCCCAGCTATCAGTCCGGGGAGCAAGAGCTCCCCGATGTTCAGGTCAGCTGAACAAGCAACTTTTTATATTCACATGAAACTTCATTTATAGTCAATTTAAATACACTCTAAAGCACTTAATTCCATTATAATTTAGATTTACAAATCTAAAATATATCTTCCAAATACTTTACTCACACTGACCCAATAGCAATGTTAAGATTGCTCATAATGAAGTGTTCTGTTGATTTGGTTATGGCAAATGTTATTGAATATATATTACCAACAAGCCACAGCTGTACAAGACAAAATTCTGTTGTTTTGGAGTTATTTTGTGGTACAAATATGTCTGAACAATAATTTAATTTAAATAAATATATCATATTGCAGAATATTGGGCTGGAGTCCATTTTTGGGTACCATCCAAGGATTTGGAAAAGTTACAATTTGAATAATAAAGTAAATGAAAAACAATAGAAAGGATGTTAGTCAAACAACATACAAAGCAGGTACCACTAATTATAATAACCATTGTAATTAAAATTAGAAAATGCTTTTGAAGATTTGATATGATTTGAGGATTTGATACTTGGTTATGTTATGACTATGGAAAAAAGTGACCCATTAAAAGAAACTATTATTGGCTAGCATTAAATTTAGCATTGTAGGCATGGTTTTATATTGTTTAGCATGCAAAAAGATCCTGTGATACCATGCAACTGTTATAATATCCAGTAGGAAACTCTGACGGCTACTTATTAATGATGTATGATTACTGTACTGGGTGGTTTTGTGTGTCAACTTGACACAAGCTAGTGTCATCAGAGAGGAAGGCGCCTCAGCTGAGGAAATGCCTCCATGAGATCCAGCTGAAGGCATTTTCTCAATTAGTGATCTGTGGGGAGGGCCTAGCCCACAGTGGGCGGTACCATCCCTGCTGCTACTGGTCTTGGGCTCTGTAAGAAGGTGGGCTGAGCAAGCCATGTGAAGCAAGCCAGTAAGTAGCTCCCCTCCACGGCCTCTGTATCAAATCCTGCCTCCAGACAGGATCCTGCAATGTTTGAATTCTTGTTCTGACTTCTGTGGTGATACCTTTTTTGTACAAATAAAGTGTGTCTGAAGATCAGAGAGAGGTTGGAGCTTGCCACTAGCTAACTACAGAGGCCAAGCAATGGTGGTATATGCCTTTAACCCCAGTACCAGGGAGGTGGAGACAGGAAGTGAGATGGCCTTCTCTTTCCTACTTAAGTTGCTGCTTGTTGGGTGTGGTCACAGCAATGGGAAAAATGACCAATACATAAAATTAGTACTGAGAATGGGGTTGCTGCTGTGATAATCTTTACCATGTGTTTTTTGGGCCTTTGGAACTGATTTACTAGAGGATGTGGAAAAGTTTGGAACTTTGGGCTAAAAAAGCCCTTCAATGCTACAGAGTTTAATGGATGGAAGTGTAGAAATTGAGGATCTCCCCCACCCCCAAAGGGAGGGCAGAGAAGTCTAGCTCATGAGGGGGGTGACTGTTGGGAACTGGGCTAGAGGCTATTCCTATAGTCTATTGGCTACATTCTGTCTATGTTGAGTGGGTCTGAATTAAAAAGTAATGGGCTAATCTGTTTCATGGAAGAAATATTATAGAAGAATAGTATTCAGGTTACTCTTACCAGGTGTATAGTAAGAGTGAGCAACAAATGGAGAAGAAAAATCTGCAGTTTGATAGAGAAACAAGTTTAAAATTGTTTTAATTAAAATTAAATGTTTAAATTAAAATTAAGACCAGTGCTAAGAAAGTGGCTGCTGGGTCGTGGTGGTGCATGCCTTTAATCCCAGCACTCGGGAGGCAGAGGCAAGCGGACCTCTGTGAGTTCGAGACCAGCCTGGACACAGGGGAGAGAGGAGAGAGAGGGGAGAGGAGAGAGAGAGAGGAGAGGAGAGGAGAGGAGAGGAGAAAGAGAGGAGAAAGAGAGGAGAGGAGAGAGGAGAGGAGAGAGGAGAGAGAGTGGAGGAGAGGGGAGAGCGAGGGGAGGAGAGGGGAGAGAGAGGGGAGGAGAGGGGAGAGAGAGAGGAGGAGAGGGAGGGGAGGGGAGGGGAAGGGGAAAGGAGAGGAGGAGGAGGAGAGAGAGAGAGAGAGAGAGAGAGAGAGAGAGAGAGAGAGAGAGAGAGAGATTGAGAGATTCTTTAACACTGTTAAAGAAACTCTTTTGGAGCAATTAGAAAGACCTTACCCATCACAAGTTCCAACTTAAGAAAATGCAAATTCATTTGTAAGGAGAAAGCTTCAACTGAGAATGTTGCCAAAGGGGTTCCCTAATGAGAGAACAACTGCCTAGGATGTTTCTCCAAGGACCAGCACATAGAGGTTGATTCCTGTCTGATGGAGAATGTACTTCTGTGTATGTTTCTCTTATTGAATAATGAATAAAACACCGATTGGCTGATTGGTCAGACAGGAAGTGACTTAACTGGGCAGAATCAGGACATAAACAGAGACAAACAAGAAATCGCTCTCTTCTCTGCCCCCCCGCCCGAAAAAAAAAACCCACATAGATGTTATATTAGTTACAAAGCTGTTGGTTGTTGGCTTGGGTTTCCATTGGCTAGCTCTGTCTTAATTATTAACCCATAACTATAAATCTAAGTATTTCCATGTGGTCTTATCTTACCGGGGAATGCCGGACTTGCAACTCCTTTGCCTACCACATGATAACTGCTCCGTCTGACCAATCAGTGTTTTACTCATTAACCAATAAGAGAAACATATACACAGAAGAACATTCCCCATCACCTGTTCAATGGGGCAGACTACATTTTCAGCTAGCAGCAGTATTTGGCAGCACTGTTTACATGGTATTGTTTTTATAGGCAAAAATGATGCAAGGATGGGGGAATCACAGAAGTTTGTGACAAGGTTCCTGGGGCCACTGAAGCCAGATAACATGTAGCATTATCAGAATCTTCAAAGAATCGCCAAGAGTTTAATGCATGAATCTGTGAAAGTGAAGTGTACATAGGAGAGGAAAGCCTGGATGACAGAGATGCCAGGATCACGGAATGTCTCCTGAGAAAAGCTACAGACATGAAGAACTGACCCAAGAGAGAGGTTATATGTATTGCAGGAGGCAGAGCTGGAAGAATGGAGCCACTGAAGATCTTTGGAAGCTAGGTTTCTGCCCTGTTGTGCTTCAGTACTGCTTTAGCCCAATCTTTCCTTGCTATGCCCCTATTCTTCCATTTGTAACAGGGAAGGTTTTCTCTGTGCCATTATATATTGGAAGTATTAACTTGTTTTTTTTATTGTACAGTGGCTCAGAGTTAAAGAGAGTGCCTTGAATCTCAAAAGAGACTTTGGATTATTAACTAGGGTTGGAGTTATGAACACTTTTGAAGGTGAACAAATGTATTTTTCATTATGGGATGGCTATGAGCCTGTTGCGGATGGAGTAGACATTGTGGTTTGAACATAAACTATGTCCTCCATGGGCTTGGTACCCAGATGGTGGCACTGTTGAAGGTTTTGGAACGAACCTGTAGGAAGTGTGGGTTCCTGGGGGCAGGCTTTGAGATGTTATAGCTTGGTCCCATTTTCTGTCACTTCTCTGGTTCTGATTATGGATACACTGATTAGTTGCCTCATGTTGTGCCACCAGGATGGACTGACTGTATCCCCTCTTAAACTATGAGCTAAAATAAAACCTCCCTTCAGCTTCTTGTCAAGCATTTGGTCACAGAAATTGGAACAACAGTCAGTACAGTAACTTTTGACATGTTGAGGTTTGCACATTCACTTCTTACCTAAGAGTAGGCTCCAGATGCCATGTGTTGCACATAAAATCTCTCCAATCCACAGTGGTGTAAGTGATGCTGTCTTCTCTATCTCTGTCAGAGGAATTATCATCATGTATAATAATTGAACTTTTTTGTCCTGGTCGAGTAGATAGAATCCGAGGTGGAAAAATGGCTACAATGGGGAAAAATTATAAAACCAGAACTTATAAATTTTAAAACATTTTAAGAACCACCATCGGCTCTATCATTTTATATATTACCATGCCAAGCCTCATTTAATTACACCCGTTAAAAGGTATTTTAAAATAAGCTAAGAGAAAACACCAATTTTTAGTATTCCTGAGAAAAGCAAGGTTGTCACTGTGGCAAACTGTTGAGCTCACATATGTGACAGCAGGTGTAGGGCACTGTAATCAACAGAGGTGTATTCCTAAACAATGACTAGCAGTTGGGTATGCTGGTCACATCTATAACCCCAGCTGACTAGGAGACTAAGGAGACAGCCGGTTTCAAGCCAGCCTACAGTTAAGAAAGAACTTGTCTCAAAATAAAAATTTAAAGAAAGGCCAGGGGTTATTAATTCCAAAGTAAAATACTTTTTTACAATATCTTGAGCATGGGAAAAAAGGTTGTAACCTGATGACTTTTAAAAGTTTAGTTGGACTGTTAGCTAATATAGCATAAACTTCATTTGTAGTATGTAATCAGTGCTTTTTATATGTTAATGGCTGTATAGTTATGAAAACAGTGTCAATAAGCAAATTTTTGTATAAAATGTTTTCTTCATGGTGCTGAAGTATGCCTTATAAAAGAAAAGTCTTTTTAAAGTTTTTTTTTTTTGGGGGGGTTGGTTTTTCAAGACCGAGTTTCTCTGTGGATTTGGAGGCTGTTCTGGAACTAGCTCTTGTAGACCAGACTGGTCTTGAACTCACAGAGATCCGCCTGCTTCTGCCTCCCAAGTGCTGGGATTAAAGGCGTGAACCACCACCACCTGGCAAGACCAATACAATATTTTATGAAATGTTAAATGTTTTATATAACATCTAAGAGAAATAAGTGCAGACATGGGCAGACTGGAAATGAAGCCTAAATGTTGGTTTGCACAGAGCAGGGTAACTAGTGGCTACTACACTTCAGTGCTAGGACATGAAGGGTTCATGCTTTGGGTAGGTGCGACACACAGTGCTTTTTGAGATATGTAGGAGCTTGAATTGAGGCTTGATATTACTCTTCCCACCATCACTATAGATTTTACTCTCACTTGATTTTTGGCACATTTTTGATCAACAGTAATGGAAGAGTAGTCCAATCTGTTATGTTAGCTTTGTACTATTTCAACATAGTCTTTTTGATAATCTTTTAGTGTTGATATATCTGCAAGGTAAATTTAGCATTTTATTCATGATAAAATAAAATAGTTTTATAGTATGCCCTGAACAAGTTATTTTTTCCAAGCTACATTTAGTAAGAATCACACGTAAAACTGAGCCAGGTAGAGAGGTGAGGGCTGTGTGTGTGGTGGGGGGGGGAGGGGGTGGGGGATGGGGGTGGGGCAGCAGGCTCTTCCAGCCCACCTTTCCTTCTTTGAGTCCCCTGACTGAGGCCTCCAGACCCTTCCTGCCACCAAATCCCCCAGAGGGACCTAGAGGCAGAACAAAGCATCCAGCATTGGCCGTCATTCCTGTCTTGCCCCTCTACCCTCTGGTAGAAGGGAGGGGGGGAGGACCTGGAGACAGAACAAAGCATCTAGCATCCTTGCCACCATTCCTGTCTTATCCCTCCACCTTCTGGGAGAGGAGAAGATAGACCCTTGAATCCATACCCACTAAGAGAGAGACAGACCCCACCTGTACCTACTGGAAGAAGAGCTGGGAAGATGACAGTATAAGAACTCATTCAACAACAGACTTACTTATATGACACCACCAGAGCCTAGGGATTCTACAACAACAAGACCTGAACATCCCAACACAGATGAAGCAGAAGAGAATGACCTCAAAAACAACTTCATGAAAATGATAGAGGTCCTCAAAGAGGATAATGAAAAAAATCCCTTAAAGAAATGGAAGAAAAAAACAAACCAAAAAAATGCAAGAAATTAACAAATCTTATAAAGAAAGCAAGGAAAGCCAATAAAAAACAATCAAACAGATGAAGGAAACAGTTCAAGACTTGAAAATTGAAATAGAAACAATAAAGAAAACACAAAATGAGGGAATGCTGGAAATAGAAAAGCTGGGTAAACGATCAGGAACTACAGATGCAAGCATAACCAACAGAATATAAGAGATGGAAGAGAGAATCTCAGGCACTGAAGATAAACTAGAGGAAACAGATTCTTTGACAAAAGAAAAATCTTAAATCCAACAAATCCTTAACACAAAATATCCAGGAAATATGGGACACCATGAAAAGACCAAACCTAAGAATAATAGGTATAGAAGAAGGCGGAAAAAACCCAGTTAAAAGGTACAGAAAACATATTCAACAAAATCATAGAAGAAAAACTTTCCCAACCTGAAGAAGGACATACCTATGAAAGTACAAGAAGCTTACCAAACACCAAATAGACTAAACCAAAAAAGTCCCCTGGCCTCATAATAATCAAAACACCAAACATACAGCATAACAAATGAAAAAGGCCAACAAAGGCAGACCTATCAGATTTACACCTGACCTCTCCATGGAAACTCTGAAAGTCACAAGGTCCTGGATAGATGTTCTAGAGACACTAAGAGACCACAGATGGCAGCCCAGACTACTATACCCAGCAAAACTCTCAATCACTATAGATAGAGAAAAGAAGATATTCCATGACAAAACCAAATTTACACAATACATATCCACAAATCCATCCCTATAGAAAGTTGTGGAAGAAAAGCTCCAACCCAATGAAGTTAACTGCACTCACAAAAACATAGGCAATAGATAATTCCACTTTACCAAACACCAGAAAAAAGGGGAAAAATTCACACACAATACCACCACCACCACCAAATCTAAAACAAACAATAATCAACAATCAATAGTCATTAATATCCCTCAATATCAATGGTCTTAACTCACCTATAAAAAGATACAGGCTAACAGAATGGATCCAAAGACAGAATCCATCCTTCTGCTGCATGCAAGAAACACACCTCAACTTCAAAGACATATGTTACCTCAGAGTTAAGGGCTGGGAAAAGATTTTCCAATCAAATAGCCATAAGAAGCAAGCTGGTGTAGCTATACTAATAGCTAACAAATTAGACTTCAAAGTAAAATTAATCAAAAGAGATGAAGAAGGTCATTTCATATTCATCATAGGAAAAATCCATCAAGATGAAGTCTCAATTCTAAACATCTATGCACCAGATACAAAGGCACCCACATTCATAAAAGAAACATTACTAAACCTCAGTCATACATTAAACCCCACACACTTATAGTGGGAGACTTCAACACCCTACTCTCACTACTGGACAGGACTACCAGACAGAAAGTTAACAAAGAAACAAAGGAACTAACAGAAGTTATGACCCAATTGGGATTAACAGAACAATAAATCCAGTTGGGATTTATAGAACATCCCATCCAAACACAAAAGAATATACCTTCTTCTCAGTGCTACATGGAACCTTCTCTAAAACCAACCACATAATTGGCAATAAAGCAAACCTCAACATACACAAAAAATTGGAATAATCCCCTTTACCTTATTGACCACCATGGCTTAAAATTAGAATTCAGCAGCAACATAAATTGCAGAAACCCTACAAACTCATGAAAATTGAACAATGCTCAACTGTATCATTCCTGGATCAAGGAAGAAATAAAAAAAAAATTAGAGAGTTCCTAGAATTCAATGAAAATGAAGGCACAACATATACAAACTTATGGGATACTCTGAAAGCAGTGCTAACAGGAAAGTTCATAGCACTAAGTGCCCACATGAAGAAACTGGAGAATAGCCAACCTAGAGAATTAACAGCACAACTGAAAGCTCTAGAACAAAAAGAGAAGATCAACAAGATAGACAAACCTTTATCCAACCTAACCTAAAGACAGAGAGAGAAAATGCAAATTAACAAAATCAGAAATGAAAATGGGGGACATAACAACTGACTGGGGAAATCCAGAGAATCATCAGGTCATACTTTGAAAACCTGTACTCCAAAAAAATTCGAAAATATAAAGGAAAAGGACAATTTTCTGGATAGATATCACTTACCAAAACTAAATCAAGACAGATAAGCAATTTAAATAGACCTATAACCCCCAATGAAATAAAAGCAGCCATCAAATGTCTCCCAACCAAAAAAAGCCCAGGACCAGATGGCTTCAGTGAAGAATTCCACCAGAAATTCAAAGAAGAGCTAATACCAATAATCCTCAAATTGTTTCACACAATAGAAGCAGAAGGATCACTGCCAAACTCGTTTTATGAGACTCCACTTACCTTGATACCCAAACCAAACACACACACACAACTAAGATAGAGAACCACAGACCAATATCCATCATGAACATTGATGCAAAAATACTCAATAATATACTGGCAAATCTAATCCAAGAACACATCAGAAAAATCATCCACCATGATCAAGTAGGCTTCAACCCAGAGATGCAGGTATGGTTCAACATATAAAAATCCATCAATGTAATCCACCACATAAACAAATGGAAAAAGAAAAGCTACATGATCATCTCACTAGATGCTGAAAAAGCCTTTGGCAAAGTTCAACACCCCTAAATGATAAAGGTCTTGGAGAGATCAGAGATAACAAGAACATCCCTAAACATAAGAAAGGCAACATATAGCAAACCGACAGCCAACATCAAACTAAATGGACAGAAACTCAATGCAATTCCTCTAAAATCGGGGACATGACAAGGTTGTCCCCTCTCTCTATATCTTTTCAATATTGTACTTGAAGTTCTTGCTAGAGCAATAAGACAACAAAGGGGGATCAAGGAGACACAAATTGGAAAGGAAGAAGTCAAACTTCCACTATTTGCAGATGATATGATAGTCTACATAAGTGACCTGAAGAATTCTACCAGGGAACTCCTACAGCTGATAAACAACTTTAGTAAAGTGTCAGGATACAAGATTAACTAAAAAAAAAAAAAATCAGTAGCCCTACTATATTTAGACAATAAATGGACTGAGAAAGAAATCAGAGAAACATCCCCCTTTATAATAGCCACAAACAACATAAAATATTTTGGGGTAACACTAACCAAACAAGTGAAAGACCTGTATAACAAGAACTTTGAGTTTTTAAAGAAAGAAATTAAAGAAGATACCAGAAAATGGAAAGATCTCCCATGCTCTTGGATAAGCAGGATCAACATAGTAAAAATGGCAATCTTGCCAAAAGTAATTGACAGATTCAATGTAATCCTTATCAAAATCCCAGCACAATTCTACACAGACCTTGAAAGGACAATACTCAACTTTATATGGAGAAACAAAAGACCCAGGATTGCCAAAACAACCCTATACTATAAAGGAACTTATGGAGGCATCACCATCCCTGACTTCCAGATCTATTATAGAGCTATTGTCCTGAAAAACAGCATGGTATTGGCACAAAAATACAAAGGTAGACCAATGGAATCGAGTTTAAAACCCTGATATTAACCCACACATCTACGAACATCTGATTTTTGACAAAGAAGTTAAAAAAACTATACAATGGGAAAAAAGAAAGCATCTTCAGCAAATGGTGCTGGCATAACTGGATACTGGGTTGTAGAAGATTGCAGATAGATCTGTATCTATCGAAATGTACAAAACTTCAGTCCAAATGGATCAAAGACCTCAACATAAATCCAGCCACACTGAACCTCTTAGAAGAGAAAGTGGGAGGTACCCTTGAACAAATTGGCACAGGAGACCACTTCCTGAACATAAGGCCAGTAGCACAGACACTGAGATTGACAATTACTAAATGGCACCTCCTGAAACTGAGAAGCTTCTGTAAGGCAAAATACACAGTCAACAAGACAAAATGGCAGCCCACAGAATGGGAAAAGATTTTTACCAACCCTGCATCTGACAGAGGGCTGGTTTCCAAAATATACAAAGAACTCAAGAAGCTAGTCACCAAAACACCAAATAATTCAATTAAAATGTGGGATACAGGAAGTAAACAGAGAATTCTCAACAGAGGAATCTAAAATGGCTGAAAGACACTTAAGAAATTGTTCAACATTCTTAGCCTTCAGGGAAAAGCAAATCAAAACAACTCTGAGATACCATCTTACATCTGCCCGAATGGCTAAAATGAAAAACACCAAAGACAGTTTATGCTGGAGAGGATGTGGAGAAAGGGGAATGCTTCTCCATTGCTGGTAGGAGTGCAAACTCGCACAGCCACTTTGGAAGTCAGTATGGCGGTTTCTCCGGAAAATGGGAACCAGTCTACCTCAAGATTCAGCCATTCCAGTCTTAGGCATATCCACAAAGGATGCACATTCATCCAACAAGGACATATGTTCAACTATGTTCACAGCAGCATTGTTTGTAATAGCCAGAACCTGGAAGCAACCGAGTGCCCCTCAACCGAGGAATGGATACAGAAAATGTGGTACATTTACACAATGGAGAACTAGTCAGCAGAAAAACAAAAACAAAAACAAAAAAACAAAAACAAAACAGTGGAATCTTGAAATTTACAGGCAAATGGATGGAACTAGAAGAAACCATCCTAAGTGTGGTAAACCAGTCACAGAAAGACAAATATGTTATGCACTCACTCATATATGGATATTAGATATAGAGCAAAGGATTACCAGCGTACAATCCATACCACCAAAGAAGCTAGGAAACAAGGAGGACATAAGAAAGACATACATGGTCCCTCAGTGAAGCAGAAAGGGACAAGGGCCCCTGAACAAATTGGGAGCATAGGTGAAGGGAAGAGTGAAGAAGGAGAAAGAGGAGGGGAGAAGAGGAGTGGGGAGGAGATCATGGGGGATCAGGAAGATTGAATGGGGAGATGAATAGAGGTGAGCAAGAAAAGAGACACATCAATAGAGGGAGCCACTATAGATTTAAAGAGAAATCTGGCACTAGGGAATTGTACAGAGATCCACAAAGATGACCCCAACTAGGAATCTAAGCAGTAGTGGAGAGGCTACCTTAAATGCCCTTCCCCTATAATGAGAATGATGACTACCTTAAATGTCATCCTAGAGCCTTTATCCAGTAGCTGATGGGAGCAGAAGCAGAGATCCACAGCTAAGCACTGAGCCAAACTCCTGGCATCCAGTTTCAGAGGTGGGGGGGGGGCAAGACCATGCTGGGAAAACCCACAGAAACAGCTGACCTGAGCAAGTGGGAACTCATGGACCCAAGTCTGACAGCTGGGGACCAACATAGGACCAAATCAGGCCCCCTGAAACATGGGTGTCAGCTAGGAGCACTGAGCAGTCTATGGGGCCTCTGGCCGTGGAACCAGGATGTATCCTTAGTGCATCAATGGATTTCGGAAGCCCATTTCCCATGGGCCCAATGACTAGACAGATTTTAATGACCTTTCATGGAAGCCTCAACCTCTCTGGGGAGTGGATGGGAGATGGGATGGGGGGGTCAAAGGAGAGCATGGGACGATGGGAGATAGAGGGAACTGTGATTGATATGTAAAATAAGATTGTTTCTAATTTAAATAAAATTTATAAAAAAGTAACTGGGCCAGGCAGTGTAGTCCTGTGAGGCAGGGGGATCAAAAGTTCCAAGGCCTGCCTTGGATGCAGAGTGAGTTCAGGGTCAGCTTGAGCAACTTGGGGATAGCCTACCTCAACACCAATGTCGGCAAAAACGAAAGGTAAAAAGTGGGGTGTGTATATCATTGGTTAAGTGTCTGCCTTCCATGCATGAGGCCCTGAATCCCAGCACTGAGAAAAATAAACACATCTGATATAACCCACCATAACTTCATATTTCAAAAATACACAACAGTTTTGCAATAAATACTGAATGGAACAAATGACCAGTTTAGGGAGGACATTTCTTACCATTTCAAATACCCTTACTTCATCAATAGTGATGGAGGACTACAATACATTGAACCAATTCCATATAGGTTATTAGAGTCATTGTATGTTTCTTAATGAGTCAACATTAATGTGCCAGTAAGGAAACCAATGTTATCTTGCTAATGAAATCAAAACAGGGCCACTAAAGTCTAAGTAATTTATTTATAAAACTAAAATGTTCTCTGCACAGATTTATTTCCTTACAAAATTTACTTTCTCCAACTGTATACTATGCATAAAATAATGCAATTTTATTAGGTAGCTGTTTCTTCAATGATCATCTATAATGCTTAACTACAGACTTTTATATTTTTAGAAACTTCTAAAAATATGTATGTATGTATGTATGTATGTATGTATGTATGTATGTATGGTGTGTGTGTGTGTGTGTGTGTGTGTGTGTGTGTGTACTGGCACGGGCTATATGCTGTTGTGTGCACCGTGACATGGGTGCTAGAATCCAAACTCAGGCCTTCTAGAAGAGAAGCAAGTGCTCTTAACCACTGAACCATCTTTTCAGTCCTTATTTAAAACAAAACAAAACAAAACAAAACAAACACTCCCCCAAAACTCCTTATAAATATAAGTAAGAAACACTTTATGAGTGCCATGGTAGGCCAGTCAGATGTCTCAGCAGGTAAAGGTGCTTGCCACCAAGGCTTATGACCTGAATTTGATTTTCACAAACACCACAGTGGAAGGAAAACTGACTCAGGTAAACTGTCCTCTGATCTCTGTATGTGTGCCATGATACACCCCATCCCCCATAAAACCAAAATAAATAAATGTAAAAAAAATTAAAAAGAATGCAATGTATCTAGCTGATACTCAGGAAATCTGTCACACAGCATTAGTAATTATTATTTTTTTGACATTTGCAGCCCACATGGAAAAAGACATGTTCCATTCATTCTATCACAGAACTCAAAAACATTCTCCATGCTAATCCATTGACACCTGTCTTTCCTGTAACTTGAAAAGAAGAAAATAAAAATATAAAACACACCCTTTTCTTTTTCCTTCAGATATGCTGACACTAGATCATGGAGAAACATGATGAGCTCAGCATCCATAGTCACACAAATGTGGTCAGTAAATTCTGTCACCACACTGCATTCCACCTTGGGTTTCAAGTTGGCATCTGTAATGATAAAGTTCTTTTACAGTATGAAACAAGGCTCCTCCCATTAAAGATGTACACAGATCCATGTAAATGCATCCACTTGAAATGTTAACTGTAAAGAAATGAGCAACTGCTATATGCACATGATTTACAGAATAATGATAACCTATGAAAAATTCCTACAATGTGTCATTGTTCCTTATAATAAAGTCCAATTATAATTCCCAATACTTGGGAGAAAAGGCACAAATAGGCTAAATAATTTACCAGAGGCCATGAATATCTGCTAAGAATATCAATTTGCCTTATATCAACAGATTTATTAAATTAATATACCAAAATAACCTGTGGTAAGAGAGCAGTAGTGATATCTTGCTTGTACAAATAAAGCTTGTATGAAGATCATAGGATGGAGCTTGCCACTAGCTAACCATAGAGGTCTGGAGGTCTGTACAGACAGACAGGAAGTGAGATGACTGGGTGGAAAGAGGAAGTTAGATGCTGGATGAAGACAGGATATTAGTGGGAAGAAACAGGAACTTGCTCTCTATTTCCACTGGGAAGCTAATGAGGTAAAGGTGGCTTTGGCTTTCTCCTTCTCTCTGATCTATCAGCATTTTCCTCTATATCTGTCTCTGGGTTTTTATTATTTAGACCAATTAGGAACTCCATTTACAGTCCAAAGTTTCTTCAGAGTTTTCTTAGTACTGTTAAGACTAGAGAGTCTATTTCCACATACCTTGTAAAGAAGGCTCCTGTGGTTCTTGAACATGAATTGATTTAAATTCAAGCTGCATTCTTGGTAATGCAAAGATAGTCTCTGTTTCATGGTTGTAGCTAGAACCTCCCCTGAATCCACTCAACAAACTAGAATTCTTCACAGTAGTACTGTTCTCCATGTTATTAGCATCAACATTACGAAGTAAGTTTAGTTCTACACACATAAAACAGTAAGGGTTAAGTTAAACCAAAGGGCACTGTCATCATACTGCATTTAAACAATATGGAATGATCCCTAGAGCCTATTATTGACAAAAAGCAAAAACAAAACAAAACATGTTTCTAAAATTGATAATCTGTATTTAGATCCACATAAATAAATGTGGCCTGGGAGTAATAGGTTTAGCTAAGCTGTACAAAGTGTGGCTTTAAAGACACTATAATATATTAAACTCATCACTTTACAAGTTAGAAATAATCATATTCTTAAGAAGAAGTGTGCATGTATACATTATTGCTGTTAGAACCACAATTTTGTAATGTGAAATTTGGATAAACCCAATACCTACTAGTTTTGGTTCCTCCAGTTTTAATGTGAATTATTATCAATTTTAAATCATGTCTGAAGTTGAATTTTATTAAACCCAATGGTCTACATAAATTGAACACTAAATATTATCCTGACCCTGAAATTATTTTTCAGAACATATGACTACACTATAGGTGTGAAGATTATTGATGTAGATTCACAAACAGCTCCCTAGAACATTCTAGTTAAAGACAGAATCTTTTCAACAACAACAAAACAGGACATAGACTTGTAATTTTCTCTCACCCTCTTTTATTCTTTGTTTTGCTTTATGAGAAAGGTTTTTTTGTAAACCTGGTTATCCTGGAACTTGCTCTGTCGAGCAGGCTGTCCTCAAACTCAGAGATCCACCTGCCTCTTGCCTCCCAAGTGCTGGAACTAAACGCATGTGCCACCACTGCCAAGCCCTCTTTTATTCTTAACATATTTTTATCCATCTAAAGTGTCTGCCTACTTCCTGAAAGCTACTCAAAATCACATGGAACAAGTAATCTTTTTCATTTAGAAAGAATATCATTTTTAAGTAAAACATTCAAATCTTCACATTCCTTAATGTAGTCAGCTTCCAAAATAACAGATGATTAATAAAAGTCATGTTGCACATGCAAACCTACAGAAATCACAAAAGAACAACCTGGCAAACTACCACAGAACTAGTTTAATAGATGAATAATTCATCCAAAGCACTCCTCTTTAAAAAATTATGGCTTGAATATCCATGAGTTTGAGGCCAGCCTGGTCTACAGAGTGAGTGCCAGGAGAGGCTCCAAAGCTACACAGAGAAACCCTGTCTCAAATAACAAAAAAAAAAAAAAAAAAAAAAAAAAAAAAAATAATTATGACTTGATAGGTTGATAGGAATAATATTACTGAAATTTTACTTCAGGTAAGTGGAATCTTACATTTTTTGGCATTCTGTTAGTCAACCATATAATAAATTTCCCAGATTCCAATACTTAGAATAACTATAAAACATTTTTTCCCAATAACTTGTAAAATATTTCCCAAATGTTATGAAGTATAACAAATTTAATTTTATTTAATTTATTTAGGATGGTTCCAGTTATATCTAATTTAAGCCTATAAAATGATGTACCACCGAATTGTTGATTCTTATATTCAACAATCATTTTATATAACAATTGAAATAAAATAAAAATTGTATTAAAACATGAAAACTTGACCTCTACTTATATTCTAAACAGCTGACAGAGCTCAAAATAGAAAAACAAACAAAATAAGCCCAACAAAAGCTAAATATAACCTTCATTCCTTGTGGCAGTGACATAGTTGAACCATTCTTTTACACTTGCTACTCCATGAGGTGGATTTTCGTGGCGACGCCTTGTTATCTTGGTTATTGTTGCCATGGGACTTTCCAGAGCACCACATGGTTTGGTAACCATGGTATTATGACCCAGATGAAAATCCAGTGTTTGAACAATATATGTAGAATGATCACTAGAGCCTAGAGTACAAGAAAAATATGTTTCTAAAAGTGATAAACTGTATTTATATCTACAAAAATAACTGTGGCTTCAGAGTAATAGATTTAGCTAAGCTATACACAGATAGGGTAAGAAGGCTAAATGAGAAAGCCCACAAATGTTCATTTTAGTTAACTAGATTTATCCTGGTAAGATAAAGAACATGAAGCATTTGTTAAGAAACCACTGAGCGGGTCAGGAAGTGGTGCACACCTGCAACACCAGCACTCAGGAAGCAAAGACAGGAGGATTATGAAGTATAGGACAACCTAGGCTAAAGAGTAAGACATCCTCAAGAAGCCAAACAAAAGGAAACACTGAATAGGAAACTGTTCAAAGGAGCCATTCTTTTTAAATATTTGGTGCCCTTCTTAAAAAACCCATCAAGACAAACTTGTGCTGCCCACATATTTCTAGATGTGTGGCTTTCCAGGGTTCTATCACTTCCCTCAGGTTTTATAATGCAGTCTTGTCTGACAGTCTCATACTGCCACTGTCTTCATGTTTTTACAAGGATTATTTCTACATATCATGCTGTGGCCAGTCACAGCAGCGCTAAATTTAAGTAACAGGGAGTAACTAAATTTAAGTAATAGACAGCAAGTTGAGAAGTGTGTTTAGATATTCTTTAACATGTCCAGACTTTACAGATGCTGATTCACTGGCAATGAATTCACCCCCTGGTCTGTTAGTTACAGCATAATAAATGGAGATAATTTCTCTAATAAAAACACTCAAAATGGCTCAGGAGATGGTTCAGGGGTAAAAGTACTTGCTACCAAGCCTGACAACCTAAATTTAACTCCTAAGACCCAGCTCTTCAAGTTGTTCTCTGACTTCCACAACTGTGCTACAGCACAAATGTGTCCTTCTCAAAATAAATAATTGTAAACAAAGGCACATAGGAGGTCAGTGAGATGGCTTAGTGTGAAAAGCATTTGCTGGGTAAATATTATTAATGAGATCCTGAGCTTGAACCCCCAGAACTAGTGTAAAGCTGGATATATTAAAGTGTGTCTTTTATATCAAGGGCTCCTTGGAAGTATGAGTCAGGTAGCCTAGCCTCAAGCAGGGTGGAGGGTGAGGACTGTTATCCCTCATTGTCCTCTTACCTCCACAAGCACACTGTGGCATGAGGCTGTCTTCACTCATACACATCATATAAAAACACACATTACCCCCTCACACACCCTCAAAAATTAACACACATTCAAAAAAGATCTAAGAATGAAAAAGTACATAAGTCATTTATGATCAGGTCAGAAGATAGAAAAGAATAAAAGCTGGAAATGTGTCAGTTTACCATCTTCCCAGATTTTCTGAGCTTCAGTCCAAAAGGCGATATTTGGTTCTTCTAAATGGAAAAGGGCCCAGGATTTTGAACGGAAATTTGGACCATGAAAACAAGCCAAGGTCATGTGATTTCCATGTAAGCTCATGGATCCTCCAAATTGCATGCCATCTTCTGGTAATGGAATCTGAAATAAGGATATATGGCATCCAGATACCACTTTCAACACCCCAGGCCAATGTCGATGGTGTGCAGCATCAAGCACTACAAGAGAACCAAGAAACATTTGTCATAAGTCGTCTCAAGTATCCTAAGCATGGCAAAAGGCAGAGGTGGGTACATTCTACAGCTAAAAGTGACTCAGAAAATAAGTGGAAATAATGGGAGATGTTAGGCAACTGTTAAATATACAGTGTGAAAGGTTGTTGTGTAAGGATGGACAGAGCTTGGGAAGGTATGAACTTTCTATTGTTTACAACTCTCACAACTTGTACAACATCTGCAATGCTGACTGACTTACAAAGAGCTTGAATGGTATTTTATACAATTTCTATACAACAATGATTAAAGATTGTCAATCAGGTCTAACAACTCTTCATAGGTAAAAAATAGGAATGAGAGGTTTTATGTTTTTCTCTCCTATGAGCTTTCCATTAAAGTGAGGCCAGAGGACCAGCACTATCAGCATCCTGGGAGTGCATTAGAACTCTGTATTCTTAAGTCTCACCATCTACTGTATCAGATTATCTATCTATCTATCTATCTATCTATCTATCTATCTATCTATCTATCTATCTATCTATTTATTTTTATTTTTTGCTTTTTTGAGAAAAGATTTCTCCATGTAGCTTTGGAGCCTATCCTGGACCTTGCTCTGTAGACAAGGGTGGCCCCGAACTCACAGAGATCCCCTGCCTCTGCCTCCCGACTGCTGAGACTAATGGTATGTGCCACTGCTGCCTGGCTCAGATTTGCTTTTTGAAAGAATTTGCTTGGCATATGCAAGGCCTGAGTTTATTCCTTAGCACTGTCAAAATATGGATTTCCAGGTGTTACAGATGCATATTGTTTGAGAAATATTAATTGATCACAGAATTCAGATTTTTTTCATCCCACTCATTCCAGTAATGTCCTTTTTGGGTGTTTATCATTCTTATCTAGGTGCTACCAAGGATCATGCTTTGTGTTTAACTGGCTTTTTTTTTTTTTTTTTAAACAATACTCTAAATCTGGTATCTGCTTCTCTTGACAAGGACTTTTCAAAAGAAAGTAAACCATATACTTTGTACAGCACTGCAATTTACAAATGCTTGCTAGCAATACTGTTTATAAGGAATATAAAGGCCTAGAGAAATATTATATCCCCAGACCATTGTGACTATTTCATTTTGAGATGGGTCTCATACTAATAGTTCAAGCTGGCCTTGAACTTATGATCCTCCTGCCTCAGTTTCCCAAGTAGTTGTGATTAGAGAACTGTGCCATTAGGTCCAGCAATGATTCTCAAGTAATCCAACTTTGTGAGGAACAACAGGAGCTTCACACCTCCATGGCCCTCTGCCCAGAACTTTCCCTCATATCTTATCTCAGTTCTTTCAACTATTGACTCATTTCTATTAACATGTCATTTCAGAAAAGGCTTCCCAATCATCTTTTCTGAAATATCCATTTTCTCACCTTAGCCTTTTTTATATCCTCCCCTTGCTTTGTTTTTAAACAATAACTTCTATCTACCTAAAATCATGTCATTTATGCATTTAATTACAGTCTCCCTCTCCTATTTGAATGTGAGGTTCATGAGGTAGGGATAGTCATTAACTTGCAACTCTTGTGTCTAGAGAAGTACCAAAGCATATAGTTGTTGTTCTAATAAATACAAGCTAATTTCTGAGTGAAAGATAATAACCTGTCTAAAATCAAAGTTAACAGATTCAGTTATTCTCACTCCTCAGCCAATGCCTCAAATCAGAATATAATACTGTCACATAGCAGGTATGCTACAGGTGAGCTGTGGTGGAGGAGAAACAGAAATACCTTCCTAAAGGGCAGCTGATGTGATTATCAGGAGCATAGTCAGTGCTGAGGGGATGTGATGGAGAATCCACAGATACTTTCTAAGTATGGCATATGAATGTGTTACTTAAGAATATACATATGAGGAAGATGAGGAATAGATCAATGTTGAATTGCAATTCTTACATTGTTCTTGTGAATTTTTCTCTAGGTTGTTAGTCATTGTCTTGGGTGGAAGATAAGGAACAGGTCCCCAGGTTGATAGAGCTCGTTTGCTGGTATCAAACTGTTGTGTGAAAAATTCCTGGAGCTTCATTCCTATTTTTATCAGGTCTGGTGTGGTTGATCTTGATATCATTACTTGGAAAATATCCCACTTCAAATCTCCATGCACAAAAATCTCACTAAGGAATGAAACACAATTTGTATCATAAATTTCACAGAAGATATAAATAACACAAGAATAATCATCCTCCCTGCCCAGTCTTTTCATTTGTATTAGTTGTACCATATAAAATCAATCGGTAGAAAAAAATGAACTACTCCTCCCATCCCTGAATGTTAAGAAAATGTTAAGGGCTAGTAGTCACATAAAGTTTTCAGAAGGGGGCATCCTGATAAATACCTTTTATCAGTCATGCTTGAATCCAGGGTGTTATATAGATTTACTTTCCATTCATCCTGAAGCTTAAGATCAGCATTGCTGAAGATACCCATGAGGATACTTGAGCCCATGTAATCAACCCGAGATTCAGTAGAACCCATGGTGATCTGTATTTTGTGGCTGGGTTGCTGATTTGGATGTTCAGAAATATGAGCTAAATAAAAACAATAATTACTTTTCATAGAAATATTCAAAGGAAAACTTACCAAATTTAACTTTTTAAACCTTTTTGTTCCCAATATAATGTTTGAGGATATGTTAGTGTAAAATTTCAACATACCAACCATCTCCAAAGCATTGACATCGATGGTCCCACCAACTACTCCTCCTTTGGAATCTAACTGTGACCTTCCCAAACCGACAGACATGCTAATCTCTCGATCACGGTTACTCCCTACAGAAAGGCGGCCTTGACTTTTCAAACCACTAGTTGTCCAACTAAAAAAGAAGGAAAAGGTTGTTAGATAAGTTGTCATGCATTAAAAATAGTACCTAAATCAGATTATTAAGTAGAAGATCCAATTTGACAGTGAAATATTTCTTCCTTTTTATGAGAAAGGATTTCATGTGTGTTGTTAATGCTCGTTTTGAATACTGAAGCTCAACTGATCCTCTTATCTAAGCCTTCTGAGTGTTTGAATGAATGGTATACATCCACTATAGCCAGTTCAACACAGAACTTAAGAACTATGTGGTAGATGTTTGAATATTAAAACTAATCAAGGTTTCTAGCTAGAAAATTATCCTATTTTCTTATCATTTTCCTTTGGGAAAATGTTTTATGTTATTTGTATTATGGTGTCCTTACAATTAAGCCATTTTCAGAATAAAACGTTTATAACATTTTACCTACTATATTCACTGCCTCAAAGATTTCTACATTTAAAAGAGCTAAAATTGCCTCATAATATTATAAGAAAAATTAAACATTTTTATCAAATATATTTTCTTTGTATCTAAATAGCTTACGTTGTATTTCCCATGACATTACTCATATTCATTTGAACATTTAGTTGTTTCAGGTTGATAGCGAAAACAACAAGTGTCTCCCACGGAGTCCCTTGCTGGCTTGCTGCTTTGTTTGATTTGTTAACAGGAGTTGATGTTTTGGAAATTGAGTCTAAAGGCAAAAAAAAAAAAAAAAAAAAGTCAAATGTACACTTATTCACACAAAGCAAAACTCATTACAAAGCAAAATTCAAAAGGTAAATATGAGCTTCTTGTACCAGACCAAATGTTTAATAGTTGCCATATTGCTTCTAAAACAGGTGAGATGAGGGGAATTATGGTGTGTGTGGAACATAGCTGCAAAGATATTTCATCACTTAGGATTTTTTTTATAAAAGAAAAAACTCAAAAGCGTTTCAGTCAAATAGAAGACTCAAAGGCAGGGACCATTCTGAAATGCAGACATTGGCTGGATACCTGGCATTTATCTAGTGGACTCAATGTGTAAAGCAAGTACTAACTTTGCTCATTATACTTTATTCTTGGTTGTGCAAAGAACTATGTCATTCACTTTGATATATTCAGACACAAGCACAAGGACAATGCCAGCATGCAAGAGTTGGAAAAACACTGACTAAATAAATGAACAACTGTAAAGATTCATTTCCTTGTATGGAACCATCTTTTGGTACATTCACAACATTATTGGGATGTTTTTAAAAGCATCTGTCCTTTTACACTGACAACATGGCAACTCCTTACTTCCTATCACTTTATGAAGCAAATAGACATCCACAGAACTATTCTGCAGGCAGTACTTTGAAGTGTTTGGTACTTACTGTTTTTGTGTTTTTGTTTCTTTCCCTCTCCCTCTATCTTACAAAAACCTCAAGAATCCATCTCTAGTAACTGGGATAGAAACCTGGGAGTGATTAAGATTTTTGTCTTAGGTACACTGGAGGGCTACTTGTAACAAAAAGAGCAGTGCTACCTCTTCGAGGAACTGAAGAGTCTGACACACTCCTTGATCTTATGGAGGCTGGGGACTTGAGGCTCTGTGCTGCTGTCCCTGGTGACATGGAACTGTTGGTCATGTGCTCATTGAACACATTGGGTGACTGAGGCATATGAGTGAAAGAGGCTGACTGACTTGGTTGATCCCAGGTCCTGCAGTATGCTTTTCTTGATGACTCAGGAGAAAGGTGCTGGCTCACCCCTTCAATAGAATCAGGAGTCCCTGGACCAGATGCTGGTACAACAGTAGAAAAGAAAACAAAACAAAAGTCACAGGTAATTTGCTTGCCCACACAGTTAGTCTATAATAAGTTGCTTGGGTATGAATGCATGTGGGTTCTTGGGATAATTTGTTTTTTAACCTATAGTATGTAGAATTTTTAATCATGTAAGGGACACAAAAAAACATGCTGTTTTTACTGTTTGTTTTGTACTCATTGTAATCATTCACTTGAAAAAAATAGAATATAACCACATTGTAATTTCTATATTGCCTGAAAAATTTTGTTGGAATATACAAGCTGTTAAAAATACAGTATACAGTAGAAAGAACACAGAAAGAACATGAGAGAATAATGAATAAAGAAGGAAGCCATAAAAAAAGGCACAGGTAAGAACATTAAGTGATAAAAGTCCTTTCACTCAGACACCGTTTCTAACTACATTGCATATTCCTTCCACTTCTGCATTTTGCAATTTATTGCAAAGAAAAATCCAGTATTTTATTTAATTATGGCAGAAAATGAATGAGAAGGGAAAACAGATTATTGTGGGTCCACTACAGGTGAGAAAATAGACCCACTCATGAGATTTTTTACATTTTCTACTGTACCAGGTCAACTGTATTCTTCACTTCCACAACTATTTCAGCTCAACTGTAGTATGTCTCCAATATTCTCATTTTTCCATGTTTTAAGTAACTATGATTAACTTGGATAGTTAAATGCATATTTGTACTTCCAAATTTATAAGGATTACAGAATAAGATGTCTTTTAGGAGGTAATCTTCAAGAGAGTGAGGCATTTATTTGTTTGGAATGCTCAGTGCTTGCCATTAGAGGGACTCAGTAGACATTCTTTAGAACAAATGAATGAATTACACAGTATCAAAGTAAGTCAAAATGTGTGCTATCAATTATGGATCTTGTTTACTTTAACCCTAATTAAAGTACAATAACAAGCTTACTTGGCAAATTTACAGTTTGGTCTCCAAGGAATAGGCGCCTTGCAATACTTCTCCTATACCAGGCTCTTGGAAATGCTAGGATTTCACTGAGTCGGCGCATATCATACTTAAATGAAGCAGATCCTATATCACAAACAGCTGATGGAGAAATAAAGTTTGTTAGAGCTTAGAACAGACTTCCAGAACTTTTAACACTTTACATGGTAGTTATCAAATATGGTATTATACCTACTATTCTAATCCATAAGATACCAGGATACATTGTATCTAATGAACGATTTTATATCTTTCTTCAAGTTACAGAAACAGTGCATTGTAAGACCATCAGTTTTGTGTCCATTTCTTGGGAAGATGGCAAGTTAGGGTTCTGCCAGTTATCAGAGATGTTCTAGAAATTAGATATATGGCAAGCTTTTAGCTTAACATAGGCCTCCTCTCAAATATGGAAAATAAATCAACAGTATGAGCTAGGATATGAACTTGCACAAAGAGAACTGCAAACCAAATAGCTGGGTGGAAGGGAGTACTTATTTCCCCTTTTGGTCCAGAGCAGAAACTTTCATAAGGGTGAAAAGCACCCTTATGGCCACCTTTAGGGGTTCTGTTCTGGCACCATTCCCCTTCGGTCTCTTTTCTCTTCTGTTCCTCTTCCAGCTTCTTTAGATTGACTTGTCGATGACTTCCAGGGTACAGTGTCTGAGCCCATACTCCCAGATTTGGTGGCCAGCTGACCCACTGATAGGATTATAGTCATTCGTACTTTAGTTTGTTTTATAGTTATCTAAGTTGATTATTTACCCCCCAATCATCTAAGTTCAAAGCCACCTTAAAGTCAGAGGCACTGTTTAATTCTTTACAATAATATTCTAATTAAAAACTATAAAATAAAATACCAGATATATTGATTAATGTAGTATCCATTTTGCTTGTAGACTTGCTCACAGATTGACTTTCAAAAAATGAGGTACCTCCTGAGCGCCTTATTCGAGACAAACTCACTTTTACAAACTCAAGGTTTATACTTAATGAGTCTTTTCGACCAGTGACTGAAGTAGGTTCTTCATCTACATTCCCTAAGAAGAAAACCAAAATAAGAAAAATGTCCATATGTATGCATATGCACAAAAAGGTGGTGTATGCAAACAAGTAGTTAATGAAAATTATCCAGTATACTGTAACATGTCACCAATCAAAAGCAGCTAAATTAGGGGAAATTTAGAAAGAATAATCTAATGAGCATCTGCATTCTTCACAACAGTTTAGGTAGTTTGAAGCCTGTATACAAGAGTAGCAATTTTGACAAGCTCACTCCAACAAGAAAAGCTAGGCTTTACTTGTATAAATGAAGAAATATTCACTAATGAGGCCTGAATTTTTAAATGCAGATTTCATTTTACTAAATGATGGCTTAATGATCTCATGTAAAATTACCAAGCATCACCGGGTGTTGGTGGCACACGCCTTTAATCCCAGAAGTTGGAGGCAGAGGCAGGCAGATCTCTGTGAGTTCGAGGCCAGCCTGGTCTCCAGAGCCAGTGCCAGGATAGGCTCCACAGAGAAACCCTGTCTCGAAAAACAAAACAGAACAAACAAACAAACAAAAAATTACCAAGCATCACCTACATACTTTAAAATTTTACTTTTTATGCACTAAAATTTTATGCAAAGTAATTTGATAACATTTAAATATGTAATGTAAATAAACTCTTGTATCTTTAGATATTATGCTATATATATCACTTAATAAGCATTCTTAAATTTTAAATCCTTGTAAAATCAGTTTACCTGAATATTTCATATTTTTACTCATAAAATAGGGATAAAATTTATCAGAAGGGAAAATATAAGCTTTTGATATTGGCTTATAGCTCTTATTTAAGGTAACATGGTCTAAGTATAGAAAGCTTTGAAAAATGTAACAAAAGACACAAACGAACACATATACCTAGTCCTCCTGATCCAGATGTGAGACCTGAAACAGTGGACTTCTGCTTCCCTGCACCATAGGGGTGAAACACATATAGGGAAAAGTCAGACATGCATGCTGTGAAGCTCAGGCCAGAAGAACTGCTGCTGGAGCCAGTAAGATCTGACTGACTGCTACTGTGTCGACTTCTGCCAAGTGGGCTGCCTAATCCTGAAGAACCTGTAAATAGGAGACATTTCAACATCATCAGTCACAAGGAAGTCTACATGCACCAACATGCTCTCAAAAGCCAAATGAGGTTATTTGGGTAAAATTTTAAGTTCAAGATGACTGCACAAAACAGGACCTAAGTGATTCCTTCCAATCTGAAGGCTGATTTTTCTTTCAACAGCTTTCATGTTTCCCTTAAAACTGGAGTTTAGAATTTCATTCACATATTTTGCTTTAATAAGTTCAACCCTGGCCCTTTTAGCATTTTAGACCACATAATTCTTTTCAGAAAAAAAGAGTTTTCAGATTGGCAGGTTGTTTGCACAGTACTTCTGGCTTCCCCACAAGTTTCCAGTTAACAGTCTCTCAGATGTGAAATACCAGTACTGGAAGGCACCTGCTGCCCTTGGTTAAGAATCACTATTTTAATGACATTTCAATCCTATTGTCAGTTCCCACTCAAACTAGCCAATACTGCTATTGTTTATATTTGCAATTCTATATGAATTATGGGCAAAGAGCTTTTAGTGAAGAAGTTTTACTCAACAAGAAATCCTCAACTGTACTTTAAAATAAAACCTTTCATGAAACAAATGAGGCAGACAGCAAAATTTACCATTTAAAAATACAAGTGCTACTTGGTTAAATGATAAGAACACATCTTCATAAAAACATCTCTTATTTTCCATTTGCAAACCCCATTGTTCCTAAAATGTAAGATCCAACAGGACACAACATTCAAAAGCACATGGATATGCGGGTTGTTAGTATTCTTATCATAGGGCTTCTAATAGCATTCAAACTGAAACTATAATGCTAATTACTATTAAGCTAAAAATATATATTGAAGGGGACTCATTCTACTAAATGTATGAAATGTACTTATAACTTTTGTCTACTACAGATATTTTTCCTACAAATGTCATAGTTCTCTAATATTCTGCTTTCCTAAGTCTATTTAAAATAGAGATGAACAAATATTAAAATTTATTTAAAAAATAGTACTTGGTTTTGCATAAGGCAACTTCATGTTTCTATACCTGGTATTCCAGCTTTGCCGGCAGAGGTCTTTGTTCCACTCTGAGGAGCATTACCGCCAGGAGATAAGGTCTCTGCAGGGTATGTGGTTCCCAAAGTGTCTAGTTCTCCTCGGTTTGAAGAAAACACCAAGTCCAGAGATGGTAACTTCAGCATGCATTCTACTCTTGATACAGGCAAACAGCTAAATTTGATCTGTGAAGGCTAAAGAGTAAAAAGCAGGAGAAAAAAAGATTTCTAGGAACTGCATGGTTAAAACAATTTTCATATTGGAAAGTCGGAATTTTCATATTGGAGACATTCTAAAAGTTATATGTAATTTCCATTTTAACATACAGAAAATCATCTGACATTTAAAAGCAATTACATTTAACGCCTCAACTTATAAAAACAGAAGGATGGCATATAAACCAAAATGTATTAACATAATGGTACAATCTTTATGAAGCTAAACATTCAAGGCATAGAGGCTCATTCTAATCCCCACTCTCAGGGGGTCTGGGGAAGGAGGCCAACCTAGAGTACATGCCATCCTGGGCTACAGAGTAAAGATCTTGTTTAAAACAAGCTAAATATTTGAAGATTTAGAAAGAAGTGAATGGTAAGAGCCAGGAGTACCACACTAATAAAGAGATGAAATGCTTTCAAAAGGTTTATTCTTACATATTTTAATTTTGTTTCACAGAAGATTGAAATTCAAAACTGGAAAACTCCTAGTCTAAAATAACTGCTCAGAATATTAAATATACATACACAGATTTACATATACTTCTCAGGACTTAGCAAACTAGCCATTGTAGACGTATCAAACATTCATGAAACTGTGACTCTGGATAATTTGAAGGGAAATAATAGTGAATTTCAAATAGAATATTTTTGTAGCATGAATATTAAAAACCCAGAGACAGATACTGGGGTTCAAACTAAAGACCAGAAAAGAAAGCAAAGCATCCAAGCCACCAGAAAGCTTTTACCTCTCCAAGGCTGGGGTGGTCCTAACCTCAACATGCCTGAAGACTAATTGCCAAGACTAAATACTAGCTCTGAGACTCTCCTGTCTTATATACCTCTCTAGTGCTGGAATTAAAGGCATGAGCTCTCTTCTTAGACTGATTCACTATCATGTAGCCCTAGGTGGCCTTGAACTCACAGCGATCCATCTGCCTCTCTCTCCTGAGTCTTGGGATTAAAGTGTGTGCCACCACTGCCTGGCCTCTATGGCTTTGGCTAGCTTTGCATTAAGATCTCCAGGCAAGATTTATTATATCATAGACAATAACACCACGTATTTTCTTTATGAAGAAATGACATACATCACCTGAACTCGAACATAAACCACAACATCTACAGGGAAGGAAGAGTAAGCAGACGTTGAAGATGACACTAGGGATGTTGTTGATTCTTCCATAGGATCTGGGATTTCAAAATGTCCCATATCTTCATCTTGTGAACTGACTGCTGTTAAAATATTTAATTTCAAGTTTTATATCATATCAAGGGCAAACCATTGGAAGTTCCCTATCTCTAACAAGTATTGACATAAGACATATCAACACTAGAAAATTGTTTTGAATTCTGTTTATTTACACATCCTTGCCTACTCAAATTTCAAGTTCATTTCCCAAAATTAAATTCTTCCACATCACACAATATACACAGAAAACAGAACTATATCTGACCTACAAAAAGACTCCAGTGCAAGAAATACATTAATATAAGACCCATAATCATTAGTGTTGTCACTATCTAGCTGTATCCTTGAATAAAAAATCATAAAGCTTCACCACAGCTTGGGTTCTCCATTTGCAAAGTGAGATAACCTCTCTGGTTCTATTCCAATTTGTAATTTATTTTATAATGAAATATGTAACAATATGTAATAAAACTGAGAAATTCTACAAAACAAGACTTAAAATTAGAACGCATATGAGGAGAATACGTACCTGTATAATTCCTTTCAATTGGTGTAATTGGGATAGTTTCCAGAGCCTTTTCCAGAAAGTCTAATAGACAAGGGCTAATAACCATTTCTTCTGGTAATGACTGAAGTGCTACCCAGGCATACAGCTTGGCTGTTTTTACTCCTCCACTTCCTTTTCCTTTGGCTAGAATGTCGATAAATGTGAGGTACATTGAATGAAATTTAATATAATGTCCCAATAAAACATGGAAAGTTAATGAGAAATTAGAATTGTATAACAGTTTAATCATGTGAAGTACTTTACCTAAGACTACATAAGAAAACAGTAAAAACAGGCTGATAAAAATGATACATTTATGTTAGACTACAAATATCATTAATGATTTATAATACTGTGTTTATTCTTATTTGTGCTAGGTTACACATTATGTTTCAAATTTTCAACTTTATAGTTTTGCTAAGTTTCTGGCTGGTGTTAGTTCATTTGTTTACTTACAAAGATAGCAAAACTTGACTAATTTGATTTAGTGGAAAGTGGAGAGGAAAATGATAGCTTTTGGATTTCTCATGCTTAGTATATATACACTGACAATACTTCTCTACACAGGATGACATGTCTCATTCTTCCTAATCAAGTATTTCTGCTTTATAAAATGTAAAAATATCTAACAAAGTCTTAGCTAACTTTGTCTTTAATACCCAATTTGAACATTAGTTGTATAAATACAGGAAAATGCCCCAAATCTACATATAAGCTCTAAGTTTTTGCATTTATAGATTGGAATACTAGTATTTGCCTCATTCTTAATAGATCTAGCTATGCCTTGTCAATTGAAAAGTAAGTGTTAGGCACTAGGCATTATCATCATGACTCTTTACTGACTATTTTAAAGGGTTTATGTATCATGTGAAATTCCCAAATGAAACTTTTAAATAATGACTGTCAGCTCTAACAATACTTGTGTTAGAAATTCTATATGCATGTGTAAAGTACCATCCAACCCAAGTGGGTATCACAACTGGGATGGATGTATTTTTCTGACGTTACAGTTAACATTCTTTGAGTGGAATGATCAAAAGAAAAGCTGACTGAACCTGCAATGTTTAATAGCGTAGCTTTAAAAAGTCACAGACTAGGACAAGATGGAAAATCTTTCTACTCTAGTCAAGTTTTCAGGTGACCTAGCCAGCACCTTGACTTTATCAAGCCAAGCTCCTCTTTTTTTTTTTTTTTTTTCTTTTCTTTTTTCACCAATAGGGCACTTTGGGAACCTATTCTGTCATAACAGTGCATTCATATAAGTGCAAATTTGATCCCTAGCTCCCAAATGTAAACCATATGAATGACCCCTTAGTAAATATACATTGTTCTAAAAGTGTAGTTTATTTATTAAGATTATTCTAATGTAATAAAAATTTAAGAGTCTAAAGTAGTTGTTTTGTACTCCCACAGATGGATTTTATATAGTCATTACTGACAAGTCTATGTCCTTTCTTAAACGAAGGAATTTAATAGTCTCAACAGAACAAACTGAGAAACTAAAAATTAAGAAAAATGTGGTAAAATACAGCACAGTCTCAAATACCTGAAGGAATAGGTGGGGGTTGGGGAGGAAGTAAGGTGTTAGTCTTGCTCTGGACAGTGCAAGGTAAAGGAGGAGAAGAAGGAGATGCTGCGTTATCTTTCATACCATACAACTTGGACTCTTTGGAGAGTGTTCTAGGCAAGGATGATCCTCTGGAGGCATTAGGTGATTCAGTCTTTAATGTCTTAGAATTGTAATGCAACTGTATTAAAATTCAAAATAAAAATTTTGTAGATGAGAAAATAGAACAAAGTATAGAAGATGTAGTTCAGAGGACATTGATTCAGCAGCTTGAAGACTTAGCTCCAGCTTTGTAAGCTAGCTTTAAGGTTCTAGAAACTACTTGCCTTTTTCATTTTTTTAAATTAAAGAACTCAATACAGACCATCATTTAAGTTCATTTGAGCTCAACAGTCTAAGATTCAATAATTAAAGAAATTAAAAAATATTGTTTAATGAAATTACACTAGGTAAGATTAAACAAGCCTAGTATGAATATCAGTATCACTCCTTTATGCCAAGCTTTCCCAGGAAAAGATATATGAGCAAAATGCTTAGCCACAATTTAGATATTCTTATGTTCACACTATGGCTACATTAGCTAAGCCAGAAAGTTTCATTTTTAAATAAAATAAGCAAAAGAAAAATATATAGTAGAAAATAAACACTGCTATTAATAGTCTAGTCTTTTATTACAGGCAATCAGGTTTTTACCTTTACATCTACTCCAGGAATATAAAACACTGTTGTTTCTAAGTCACTGGGCTTCGTCTGTAGGGAGGATGGCACTTTCTTGCCCGTCATTAAATGGGTGGTAGAAGCATAATTAGTTTGAAATTTTTTCTTTTTTGAAGGAGAATCTTGATCTAAACTCCTAGAACTTCGGTCATAACTCCTACAGAAAAAAAAAGGAGAGGGGTGTTATTTAAAAAAAAAACAAAAACAAAAAAACATTTTATTTTCTTTTGTTTCTAAGTAAACTTTTATTTATATATAGAAAGTAGTAATTTAAAAAGTTGAAAAACAAAAAGATCAGAACTTCTAGTTAAGCTAGTGAATGTCTTAGAGAAATGATAATAATGTTATATGTTTTAAAACTAGCAATCTCTCTGTGTGTGTGTGTGTGTGTGTGTGTGTGTGTGTGTGTGTGTGTGTGTGTGTGTGTGACAAGGTCATGGTAAGACCAGGCATTCTCCTGCTTCCACCTTCTGAATGCTGGAATTACATGTGTGCACAGCCATACACAGTTGCCTTTATTCTTTGTTAAGTTCACAATTGTATCACTTACACATTGAATTGTGTGCTCACACAATAGGTACATACTCTACCACTGAGCTAAAATCCTCAATCTAAAGATATATTTTAATTAACAAATTTACCAGTCTCTAAATCAGATATTCACTTCTAATTGCCAGAAATATGTATTTGTTCTAAGGAATAGTATGTTACAAATGACCACTATAAACTATAACTATGATTAATTACTTTTAAAATATGCAGGTTTGGCCCTTTCTGCCGACCAACCCAGGAAAGAGGTGAGTGAGCCTCTGCCCTTACCCAACCCCCGCCCAAACCATCATGCACCCGGACCCCCCACCCCCACCCCGGGCCTGCACCTGCCTGCTTGGGGTAGACGCCCAGGCAGGGAGGAACTCCCTGCTCCCTGAATCTGGTAGCACCCCACTCTTCCCGACCTCCCCGGGCCTGCGCCTGCCTGCTTAGGATAGACACGCACAGACAAGGAGGAGCGCTCTGAATCTGGAAAGACCCCACTCTTTCTCTTTCCGCCAACCGATCCACGAGTGAGGAGACTACCAGGAGAGGCAAGACCATCCAGAGTTGTGGACATTGAATTCCTGGCCCCTACACACCACTGGGTCACAAGAGGAGATAGAGAAACCCCACCTGCATCCACTAGAAGAAGATATGGGAAGAAGAAAGAATAAGATTTCACTCAACAAGAAAAAGACCAATATGACACCACCAGAATCTAGGGACTCCACTTCAGCAAGATCTGAAAAGCCCAACACAGAACATGAAGATGAGATGGACCTCAAAAATTATCTCGGCAAGATGATAGAGACCTTTAAAGAAGAAACAAGAAAATCCCTTAAAGAAATAGAAGAAAAAGCAAACAAAATATTACACGAAATGAAGGAAAAGAAAAATCAAAACATTCAAGAAATAAAAAATCTCTTAAAGAATCTAAAGAAACCCAAGAAAAAACATCCAAACAAGTGAAGGAAGTTCTTGAAACAGTTCAAAGCATGAAAGCTGAAATAGACACAATAAAGAAAACACAGAATGAGGCGATGCTGGAAATGGAAAGAAAGGCTGGATAAGCGATCAGGAACTAAAGATGTGAGTATAACCAATAGAATTCAAGAGACAGACGAGAGAATCTCAGCTATTGAAGACTCTCTAGAGGATATACATTCATCAACCAAAGAAAACCTCAAGTCCAACAAATCCCTAACACAAAATATCCAGGAAATATGGGACACCGTAAAAAGACCAAACCTAAGAATAATAGGTGTAGAAGAAGGTGAAGAAACACTGCTCAAAGGTACAGAAAACATATTCAACAAAATCATAGAAGAAAACTTCCCCAACTACAGAAGGATATGCCTATGAAAGTACAAGAAGCTTACAGAACACCAGACTGGACCACAAAAAGAAGTCCCCCCGACACATAATAATCAAAACACCAAATCTACAGAATAAAGAGAAAATATTAAGAGCAGCAAAGGAAAAAGGCCAAGTAACATATAAAGGCAAACCAATCAGAATCACACCCGACTTCTCAATGGAAACTCTGAAAGCCAGAAGGTCTTGGATAGATACCCTACAAGCACTAAGGGAGCATGGATGTCAACCCAGACTACTGTACCCAGCAAAACTTTCAATCACTATAGATGGAGAAAACAAGATATTCCATGACAAAAACAGATTTAAACAATACATATCCACAAATCCAGCACTACAGAAGGTTCTGGAAGGAAAACTCCAACCCAAGGAACATAACTACACTCACAAAAACATAGGAAATACATAATCTATTTTACCATACACAAAAAGAAACAGGAGTGCGAAATTCACACACAATGACACCACCAACAATAAATCCAAAACAAACAAGAACCAATGAACAATGGACATTAATATCCCTAAATGTCAATGGTCTTAACTTACCCATAAAAAGATATAGGTTAACAGAATGGATACGAAGACAGAATCCATCCTTCTGCTGTTTACAAGAAACACACCTCAACTTTAAGGACAGGCGATAACTCAAAGTAAAAGGATGGGAAAAGATTTTCCAATCAAATGGGCTCAAGAAACAAGCTAGTGTAGCAATCCTAATATCTAACAAATTAGACTTTAAACTAAAATCAATCAAAAGAGATGAAGAAGGGCATTTCATACTCATCACAGGAAAAGTCCATCAAGATGAAGTCTCAATCCTGAACATCTATGCCCCAAATACGAAGGACCCACCTTTATAAAAGAAACATTACTAAAGCTCAAACCACTCATAAAACCACACACACTTATAGTAGGAGACTTCAACACCCTCCTTACATCACTAGACAGGACCACCAGACAGAAACTTAACAAAGAAACAAAGGATCTGACAGAAGTTATGACACAACTGGGTTTAACAGATATCTATAGAACATTCCATCCAAACACAAAAGAATATACCTTCTTCTCAGCGCCACATGGAACCTTCTCAAAAATTGACCACATAGTTGGCAGCAAAGCAAACCTCCACAGTTACAAAAGAATTGAAATAACCCCCTGTATCTTATCAGATCACCATGCATTAAAGCTAGAATTCAACAGCAATACAAATTGCAGAAAACCTACATACTTGTGGAAAATGAATAACACCCAATTGCACCATTCCTGGGTTGAGGAAGAAATAAAAAAAGAAATTAAAGACGTCCTAGAATTTAATGAGAATGTAGACACAACATACCCAAACTTATGGGACAGTCTGAAAGCAGTGCTAAGAGGGAAGTTCACAGCACTAAGTGCCCATATGAAGAAACTGGAGGAAAGTCACATTAGAGAATTGACAGAACTGAAAGCTTTAGAGCAAAAAGAAGCAAACTCACCAAGGAGGAGTAGATCAACAAGATAGACAAACCTCTAGCCAAACTAACCAAAAGGCAGAGAGAGAGCATGCTAATTAACAAAATCAGAAACGAAAAAGGGGATATAACAACAGACACTGAGGAAATCCAGAGAATCTTCAGGTCATACTTTGAAAACTTGTACTCCATAAAACTCGAAAATCTAATGGGCAGTTTTCTGGATAAATACCACTTACCAAAATTAAACCAAGATCAGATAAACAGTTTAAATCGACCCATAACCCCTAATGAAATAGAAGCAGTCATCAAAAGCTTCCGAACCAAAAAAACCCGGAGCCAAATGGCTTCACTGCAGAATTCTACCAGAAATTCAAACAAGAGCTGATACCAGTACTCCTCAAACTGTTCTGCACAATAGAAGCAGATGGGATATTGCCAAACTCTTTCTACGAGGCTACAATCACTTTGATACCCAAGCCACACAAAGATATGACTAAGAAAGAGAACTACAGACCGATATCCCTCATGAACATCGATGCTAAAATACTCAATAAAATATTGGCAAATCGAATCCAAGAACATATCAGAAAAATCATCCACAATGATCAAGTAGGCTTCATCCCAGGTATGCAAGGATGGTTCAACATATGAAAATCCATCAATGTAATCTACCATATAAACAAACTGAAAAAGAAAAAACACATGATCATCTCACTAGACGCTGAAAAAGCCTTTGACAAAATCCAACATCCCTTCATGATAAAGATCTTGGAGAGAACAGGAATAACAGGAACATATCTAAACATGATAAATGCAATATACACCAAACCAATAGCCAACATCAAACTAAATGGAGAGAAACTCAAAGCGTTTCCTCTAAAATCAAGAACAAGACAAGGTTGTCCACTCTCTCCATACCTCTTCAATATTGTACTTGAAGTTCTATCTAGAGCAATAAGACAAGAAAAGGGGATCAAAGGGATACAAATTGGAAAGGAAGAAGTCAAACTTTCACTATTTACAGACAACATGATAGTCTACATTAGTGACCCGAAAAACTCTACCAGGGAACTCCTACAGCTGATAAACACCTTCAGCAAGGTAGCAGGATACAAAATTAACTCAAAAAAATCAGTAGCCCTACTATATACAGATGATAAATCCAATGAGAAAGAAATCAGGGAAACATCACCTTTCACAATATCCACAAGCAACATAAAATATCTTGGGGTAACACTAACCAAAAAAGTGAAAGACCTGTACAATAAGAACTTTGAGACTTTAAAGAAAGAAATTAAAGAAGATACCAGAAAATGGAAAGATCTCCCATGCTCTTGGATAGGTAGAATTAACATAGTAAAAATGGCAATCCTGCCAAAAGCAATCTATAGATTCAATGCAATCCCCTTCAAAATCCCAACAGTTTTTCACAGACATCGAAAGAACAATACTCAATTTTATATGGAAAAATAAAAAACCCAGGACAGCCAAAACAACTCTTTACAATAAAGGATCTTCTGGAGGCATCACCATCCCTGACTTCAAGCTCTACTATAGAGCCATAGTTCTGAAAACAGCTTGGTATTGGCACAAAAATAGACAGATAGACCAATGGAATGGAATTGAAAACCCATTAACCCACGCACCTAAGAATACCTTATTTTTGACAAAGGTGCTAAATCTATACAATGGAAAAAAGATAGCATCTTCAACAAATGGTGCTGGTACAATTGGATTTGGACATGTAGAAAACTGCAGATAGATCCATACCTGTCACCATGCACAAAACTTAAGTGCAAATGGATCAAAAATCTCACCATAAATCCAGCCACACTGAATCTTCTAGAAGAGAAAGTGGGTATTACCCTTGAACAAATTGGCACAGGAGACCGCTTCCTGAACATTACGCCAGTAGCACAGACATTGAGGTCTGCAATTAATAAATGGGACCTCCTGAAACTGAGAAGCTTCTGCAAGGCAAAGGAAACAGTCAGTAGGACAAAATGACCACCCATAGAATGGAAAAGATCTTCACCGATCCCACATCTGACAGAGGGCTGATTTCCAAAATATACAAGGATCTCAAGAAGCTAGCCACCAAAACACCAAACAATGAAATTAAAAAGTGGGGTGCAGAACTAAATAGAGAATTCTCAACAGAGGAATATGAAATGGCTGAAAGACACTTAAGAAAGTGCTCAAAATCCTTGGCCATCAGAGAAATGCAACTCAAAACAACTCTGAGATACCACCTCACACCTGTCAGAATGGCTAAAATAAAAAATACCAATGACAATCTATGCTGGAGGGGATGTGGAGAAAAAGGAACACTCCTCCATTGCTGGTGGGAGTGTGAACTTGTAATACCACTCTGGAAATCAGTATGGCAGTTGCTCAGAATAATGGGAATCAGTCTACCTCAAGATCCAGCCATTCCTCTCTTGGGTATATACCCAAATAATGCACGTTCATACAACAAAGACATATGTTCAACCGTGTTCATAGCAGCATTGTTTATAATAGCCAGAACCTGGAAGCAACCTAGATGCCCCTCAACTGAAGAATGGATAGAGAAAATGTGGTACATTTATACAATGGAGTACTACTCAGCAGAAAAAAAACAATGGAATCTTGAAATTCGCAGGCAAATGGATGGAACTAGAAGACATCATCCTGCGTGAGGTAACCCAGTCATAAAAAGACAAACATGGTATGTACTCACTCATATATGAATTTTAGACATAGAGCAAAGGAGTACCAGCCTATAATCCTCTTCACCAAAGGAACTAGGAAACATGAAGGACTCTAAGGGATAAATGGTCCCCAGGAATGGGAAGTGGCATGAACTCCTGAGCTAATTGGGAACATGAGGGTAGAGGAGAGGAAGCTGCTACAATAAGAGCAAGAGAAGAGGAGTAGAGGAGAGGAAATGGAGGAGCAGAAATATTGAGTTGGGGGATAAATAGAGGAGAGAGAGCAGGATGAGAGATACCATATCAGAGAGAGCCACTATATGTCAGAGAAGAGATCTGGAACCAGGGAGAACTCCAGAGACCTACAAGGATGACATGATCTGACAATCCAGGCAATGGTGGAGAGGATAACCTAAAAGCCCTTCCCCTAAAATGAGATTGATGACTTCTCTTTATGCCATCCTAGAGCCCTCATCCAGTAGCTGATGGAAGCAGAGACAGACATCCACATATATACACTGAGCTGAAATCGGGAATTTAGTTGAAGAGAGGGAGGAATGAAGAGCGAAAGGGGTCTGTACCAGGTTGGAGAAACCTACAGGAACAGTTGGCCTGAACAAGGGAGAGCACATCGACCCCAGATGCTTTCTGGGAAGCCAGTACAGGACTGATCCAGACCCCCGAACATGGATGTCAATGAGGAGGCCTCTGCATTCCAGGGGGCCCCTGGTAGTGGATTAGTATTTTTCCCTGGTGCAAGAAGGGACTTTGAGAGCCCATCCCACGTGCAGTGTTACACTCTGGCCCTGGACACATGGGGAAGGGCCCAGGACCAGCTCAGGAAGATTTGGTGGATGTTGCAGAGCCCCAGTGGAGGGCCCTACCCTGCCTGGGGAGTGGTGGGTAGATGGGGTGGGGGGTAGGTTGGGGGTGAGGGAAAAGGGATGGGGGTGAGGGGAGGGAGAGGGAGAAGGGACTTACATGTGAAACAAGCTTGTTCCCTAATTAGAACTAATAAATAAAATTAAAAAAAAATCTGCAGGTTTGGACAGGGTAAAGGTTTGTGATAATTTATAACATATGAACAGTGTTTCTAACTAATGAATTCCATTTAACTTTTCAGCTAGTCTCTTACCTTCTTAAACTTATATCATCATGCTCCTGCAAAAGGGTGGTTGGGTGGAGGACACATTTCCCACTATCAATTTCAACCCGTATATCAAGTTCAAAGTCAATATTTCTCTCAGTAGGTGGACCACTAATACTTCGGTTGACTGGTGTTGTAGGCCATCGTTCAGTAAGCAGCTGATGAACAGCAGCAAAGCCTGTTGCTTTCTTCCTAGAGGTATGTCTGCAAAAAAAAAAAGGCATCATTCCTTATAGTAAACTAAAATCTTCCCAATGAACTATTTCCCAATGTTATGTAACAGTCTATAAAGAAATTTTATTTTATAAAATAATAAAATTAATTGAATAGAAATTATTTAACTAGTTAAAACTAAAGTTTTTTCTAGGTTTGATGGAGTCACATATTATCCAACAATTATGAACTGACTATTATCTGCCAGTAGGTGCTAGGTGATGAAGACACAGACATAATTATAGCTATTAATGAATGTGAACACCAGTGTATGAACTGAACTATATGTTGGAAGAGGTTTCATTTCTAAAATTATAAAATCTAAATGCTGGCTTCCAGATTTTATTAAAAGACAGAAGAAGAGGGAAAGGAAGAGGAAAAAAAAAACTGCCAAAGCTATTTTGACATCTGGTGGTACTAAACACCACACACAGTGTTGATGACACTGATCCTGATGTTGCTCCACAAATTCATTCATGCTGTTATCCCAACACTGAGGAGGCTGAGGCAAGAAGATGGCAAGTCCAGGCCAGACTGACTACACAGCAGGCGCTTATCCCTATGAACAAAACAACCCCAAAACTCTCCAAACTAGATTGAAAACTTGAATACAAGACCTACGACGATATAACTCCTAACAGGAAATAGGGAAAAATTTCTGTGACAGATCTTGGCAATGATTTCACATAAAATCATTTGAAATAAAAAAAGCAAAAACAGACAAAATTATATCAAACCAAACAAGTGCTATGTCTCCAGAGGAAAGGAAATATTATCAACAGGGTAAAAGGTGGCATATGGATTAAGACAAGATGCTAATTTCTAAAATATATAAGAGACCCATAAGCTAAAGAGAAAAAAAAAACTAAAAAACTCAATTATAAAAAGAGCCTACAGTCAGGCTAATCCCAGCACTTAGGAAGCAGAGGCAAGTGGATTTCTTGTGAGCTCAAGGTCAGCCTGGTCTACAGAACAAGTTCTAGGACAGCCAGGGCTGATACACAAAGAAACTCTGTGTACCAGCCTTTTTCTTTTGGGATACCAATCAGCTTCTAAATCATGACAGAGACTTATTAGTTTTGAATGCTCGGCCTAGGTTAGGCACATTTCTGGCTAGCTCTTTTAACTTAAACTAACCTGTTTCTCTTTACCTTTTGAGTTAGAGCTTATTACCTTTCTTACTGCTGTATATCTTACTTTCACTGCTTCTTTATGTCTGGCTGGCTGGTGTCTGGCTGGCATCTTGTTCAGGGCGTGTCCCTCGTTCTCTCCTCCCTCTTGTTCTTCCTTCTCTCTCAAGCCTAGATTTTTCCTCCAAATTATTCTCTCTGCGCGGCAGCCTGGCCCATCCCTGTCCTGTAGCTATTGACCACTTAGCTCATTATCAGACCAATCAGGCAGGCAAGGTGAAACAGATACAGCATAAACAAAAGTAACGTATCTTTACACAGTTAAAAATAATATCCCCAGAATAAACAGATGTATTAATTTTTGCCCAGCACTCAGGAGGCAGAGGCAGGTGGATCTCTGTGAGTTCAAGGCCAGCCTGGTCTACAGAGCAAGTTCCAGGACAGGCTCCAACGCCATACAGATAAGCCCTGTCTCAAAAAATCCAAAATAATAAATAAATAACCAGAAAATCCCCCCCCAAAAAAAAGAAAGAAAGAAAGAAAAGGAAGGAAGGATGGAAGAAAGAAAGAAAGAAAGAAAGAAAGAAAGAAAGAAAGAAAGAGAGTTTACAGCTTAAACAGACATTTCTCCAAGGTGACATACAAGACCCAGACAAATACAGATATATTAAAGGTGTTCACACTAACCATCAAAGAAAACCAAACAGAACGGAAGAGACTGTTAAAATGACTATGAATAAAAGCTGACCAGAATTTTCAGAAACTGGATCCTTCTCCAATAGTAATAAGAATATAAAATATCTAACAATTAGAGGAAACTGCTCTATGACCCACTTCTAAGTATTTATCCAAAAGAATTAAAACTAGGGTCTTAAAGAGACAGCATTCACATGTTCACTGTGCCATTTTCCACAACAGCTATGATGTGGAATAAGATACAAATGTCTGTCAAAAGGGTCACAAAATATATGTTAAAGACTTAAATATACGACCTATGATGGCAAAACTCCTAGGAATAAGACTGTTCTGCCTTGAAATAAATGTAGCAATATGCACTAACACAAATGAACTTAGATTATTACATGAAGCAAAAGAAACTCTAGTCAAAGAAGGAAAGATATTATATGATTCCTCTTTCAAACAGCCAAACCCACAGAAACAGGAAACTGCCACAGGGAGCTGCCAACAAATAGTATTGTCTTATTTACTGAGGACAGACTGTAAAAAACCTGCTATATGCTCTGGCCACAGAAGAATGGTGCTGTACTACACACTTGTACATTTCATACTTAGTGTTCTTGATAACAGAAAACATAAATATGATCAAGCTGGATATGTGGAAAAGATTATTAAATCAGTAAAAATTTTAAAATATTAAGTATAAAAACAACAAAAAGAGCTACACATTCTGTCCAGAGGAAGCTACTGCCTGACTACTAAGAGGGCTAACTACTAAACAAAAATAGAGGGGCTGGAGAGATGGCTTAGCAGTTAAAAGAACTGGTTGCTCTTCCAAAGGACCCAGTTTCAATTCCCAGCACCTACATGGCAGCTCACAACCATGTCAAACTCTAATTCCAGGGGAACAGATGTCTACTTCTGCCTCTTGCAGACACTGTATATACACACATACAGGTAAGAATCCATACTCATAGAATAGAAAAATAAAAATAGAACTATATAAAGCAAAGAATATACCTAAATAATTCTAAAAAAGTGTTTCCCTAAAAGCCCAAGTAAACTTTTATATTTTAAGAACTACCAAAATAATTGGAAAATTTGAAAAGAAACCTGGACATACCACTGCAAAATTATGAGGCAAAATTTCAAAAATCCTTAAAATGCCCAAGTACAAACAGACAATTAGAAAACAGAGCAAGCCACAATGACAGTATTGAGAGGATTACAAGCAACACTAAACATTGATGCTAAAAGAAAAGGAAGCAGATATTCTTAGAACAGAATTCTATACTCAATTCAATAATCAAATACGAGCACATTAAACTTATTTTATGTTTTTTTTAAAACTTTAGGAAAGCAGATTTGAATTATGATTCTTCTTAGGTTATTTGAAGTTACATTCCAGCAAGTAAAGAAATAGGCCAAATATGCTAATATAAAAGATTGCAAAGCTAGTGGTTTCACTCTGGTGAAATGGGTAAAGAATCATCTGAGCTCAGTAGGAAGACTGAAGATGGTGACAGTGGAAACCTAATCTTATTGTCATAGTTGCAGCAGAGCAGGCTGTAGAGGTAGGTGGATTAGAAAGGTCCTTCTAGTTCCTCATGAGGGCCCATTCTCAGTAAGACTTCACATTTATGTGCCTTTTATTTCATCAACACTATTTCATCTCATTTCTTTCAAGAATGATTTGAAACCCTTATTCACTACTACATACATCCCTTTACTATTCATTACTTTTCTCAACTATATGATATTTTTCAGTGTTTCCTTTTATTTACTAAGCTCAGGAGGAATACTGCTTTCTCTTTTATTAGATTTATAACCATATCTCTATTTCCATCTTATTGGCAGGTAGTATCATGGAGAAATAATTGAAGCAATTTAAATAAACCCATTTATATTAAAAAGAAAACAGCACCATATAAAGTTAAATCACATTAGAGATTATGGATACATATTTCAGTATTATTAAAAAAATGAACACTTTTTTTTTTGCTAACTTACTATTGTTATGATTTTATATTTTTGAGACTACTGAGGCTACTGAGTCAACTGTAGCCCAGGCTGGAGTAGAGCTTGATATGTAGTCCAGGAGGATCTTAAACTCCTGATCCCATTGCTGGAATTATAGGCATGTGACATCATGCTTGGCTTGCTAAATATTAGACTAGATAAAATGCCTTAGGTTTACATCTAGTTTCTGACATACCACTTAAAGGTCTTAAAATAAAAATCTACTCACGAGGCTTTCCTGTAAATATAGAATCTTTCCCTCTCACGGTCTTCATCTTTTTCATCCTTCTCAGAGTCTTCACTGGTAGAAGACAGACTGTCATCCCTTCGGCTATCTTCGGATTGGAAAGGAACACTTGGTGAAAAGCCTCCTGTGGTTTTGGGAGAGCTGAACACTGAACAGGATCCTTCACTGTTTGATGAGTAATGCGATGGACCTTCAATAGTTACTGATAAAAGATCCAGTTCTGTCTCCTCTGGAAACTGATTATAAAAACAGTAAATACAAATCAGATTTGTTTATCAAATTCTCTCTCAATTAAAGAGAAAAACTAAAAATATGAAAGACACAAGTCTAAACATTTTAGAATCTCTGAGTTGAATTTCCTCATACTGAACTGAAAGAAAGGGCAGACTCAGAAAGATGAAATGGCATACCAAGGAAGCAAACAGGTCAAACCACAGAAAGTAATCACTGACACCTGAAAACCCAGCATAGTTTTACTTTAGAGGAACATAAAGGATCATCATATTTAATTATTACACACAAGGCAGAAGCAGATTATGTGGAAAGAAAGAAAAAAAATCAAATGTAAATCAGGATGGAAGAATAGCTCATGATGAGCATAGTGATGGTGAGTACAGTTACTTCCTAGAGAAGTTTCTTTGGACAAATCTTTAAAATGGAACCTTCATGGATTGCCAGTATTCTTTTTTTAAAAACTGAAATTTGAAAAAAAAAATCAGGCAAGATTAAATGTTTGTGTTGTATGGGGGATAATATATATACATGTATGTACATTGTATACACTTATAAAACACTAGTTTAATGACACATTTAGAGAAAAAATTGGCTTAAAATGTTAAGTTTTATGTAGCACATTCTCACACTGTTCTGAATAGGGATCAAATCTCTAATCCTGTTCTTGTTTAGAGATAGGGTCTCACTAAGTTGTTCAGGCTGAGAATAGCAGTATTGCACATGACTATAATCTGAGCATTTGGAGGCATAGGAAGAAGGATCAGCGATACAGTGAGTTTACAGCCAACCTAGGCTACATGAGATCTTGCCTCAAAAACTGAAAGCAAAAATAAGTTATTCATGATGGGCTTGAGCTTCCTGTCCTTAAGCCTCAGCCTGCAAAGGAGTTGAAATCACAGGCATGTGTTATCACACTAGGCTCTGAATATAACATTTAATAAAACACTAGTATATATGACAGTTTTATTAAAGAATTGAGAGTCAATGATCAATCAATCAGTTTGCTGTTTGGAGTTAGATTTGGCTTGAGTTTGAAGCACTTAACAAAGATTGCTGACTTTAAAATGACCCACTCTGTAGTTAAATGTGAGGGAAAAAAGATTAACAAATTGATAATATTTGATTTAGTAAACTTCAGCTTTAGAGTTTAAAATCTGGTTCAGTTGATATGATAAGCTGATTAAGGTTTCTTACTTTTGAAGGTCAAGTAAAATTAAACTACATGTAAATATAAAACCAAAATGGAGTACTATGAAATGTACATTAAAAAAAATTCCAACAATCATAAATCTTTACATTAAGAATTTCTGAGGCTTCAGTTTAGCTTGAAAAGAAAGCATTTTGAAAGCAAATTTTCAGGGCAGTTAATTAGTTTTAAAGTAAAATTTTATGTTGTTTTCATAAGTACCTGAAAGTACCCTTCCCCTGGAGAGCTGGACTGTGGTGAACTTCCCCACACTGTATTTTTCAACTTAATTAAAATAATAAGAAAAGAAAATAAAACTCATGAAAAATAAAGACAACATAAACACACATTCCCCAAATAAACATTTTCACATGAATTTTGAAGTGCTATAGTGTACAGCTCTGAAGCTGGCCTTCCTTCAGGCTTCTACTATTATACACTGTGAACTATACAGATAAATGAGTATGTATTTCACATTAACAACTGTGTAAAAGACATAGTTTAATGTGGACCCTCACTTACTAAGGAAAACTGTTCAACAAAACAACCCCATGTAAACGCAAGCTGTTAAGGGATTTTTACTGCACACACACTTGGTCTGCAGTATAACTATTATAGGCAGTGTCGTCTGCTTGCTAATATTCCAGATACTTCTGCTATGGCAACCCTCACTTTTATCATAGGCAGCAATTCATATTTTTAAACTATATAACATTACAAGTCTGCATTTTTCAAAAACTATTTAGCAACACAAATTTCTAACAAGTACTGTCTTTCTTACTGTATCCTGGATGTTAAAAGTTACTCTGGGTCCAGGAGATGCTGCATCCACACGGATTTCTGGGAGTTCATCAGTTTCTCCTATTCGAGAACTATAAGTAAAACACAGTAATGAAGTAAGCATAAAGATGTAACACAAATATAAAATATAAAACACCAATAGTTTCATTTTAACAACCCCTAGCTTTATAGAAGTCTTATTAATGACATTAACATTTATTTCTAAATATTGACCTTATCAGATGTTTTAATTTTTGGCATTCAACATCTGTGAAAAAGCTTCAATGTTTCAATTAACTTCACATTTTCTTAAATTAAACCATATAAAAAGGATTCATGCTTTTTTATTTTTTTTGGAGACAGGGTTTTAATGTATCCCTGGCTAGCCTTGAAACCATTGCACAGCTGAGAGAGGATGCTCTTGAACTTCTGATCTCCTTGCCTGTCCTAAGAGCGACACTTCGGGCATGTACCACCCAATTTATGTGGTACTAGGGACTGAACCTGGGGTTTCATAATGCCAGGCAAGCACTCTACCAACTGAGCTACAACCCGCCTCAGGAATTTATATCTTATTTTTATGACTTAATACTAAAGCAAGTTTTTAATATGTACAATTAGCCTTCCTAAATTGACTATTTAGAAAGCAACCACCAACATGCAAATTTTCTTTTCTTTGGATCATCTGTAAGCTTATACATTAATCATATCTAAATAAGTTTGCTTTACTAAAACTTTCTTACGACATTGAGGAATAAAACCAATGACATATGACAGTAAATAGTGACTGTTATTTTACTAATAAAATTTATTTTTCTATTTTTCTTTTTTAACTATCCAATTGGAACACAGTAAAATATATATATATTATATTTATATATGATATATATACATATATATATATATCATATATATATATTGAATCCTAGTTTGTCTCATTGGTTGAAATATGTATTACCTTGCTCTTTCCATTCTCTTAAGAGGCGGTCTTCCAGAAGCTGAAATGCTCTTTGATCGGTTGTAACTTGGTTTGTAACCTAAACCCCACTTATCCTTGAGGGAAGCAGCCTAATAAATGGTAGAGGAAAAAAAAGTGACTCAAAGCAATTGTATACTGATGTGGTATTTCACTACAGCTAAAATAAAAAAAAAAAAAACTATGTTAGTTCTTTTACCTCCAGGTGACTTAAATGACATTCAGCATAGATGAATCAAAGTACCACAGCAAACAGTCATCCTAATGTCATTAAAACCAATTAGCAGGACTATACAATGGAAGTAAGAGTCACTGGCTAACTCAACAAAAAAAGAAAATATTGGGGAAGAAAAGAGAAGTACAGAAACATGGTGATAACAAAGGAAATAATTAGAAGATGAGGAAAAAATGAGCAAAGATCCTGAGGATAAGCTAGGTGTGTTTTGGGGAAGAGACCACTTTTTTTTTTTTTTTAATCATTTCAAGGACCATTCAAATTGCTCCTCTGCTCCAGACTTCTACTTCACTGTAGCAGAGAAAAACAAGAGACTGAAATGCTGTGTGATGAGGTGCTGGGTGCTAAAAAGATTCTCACACAGTTCAGAACTCATGAAATGGTAGCGACGGAAGGGGAAATGTTGAGTGAGACAAGTATGAAGAATACAAATGACATTTCAATGGTATCTTTAATCCTTTATCAAGTTTTATTTTTAGGAACCTACTACCAGATAAACACCCTTAGAAACAGATGTATACTTAGTGTATGACTTTCAGCACAATTTTAAATATATAACTATACACTGTACCATATCAAAGTCTATTACTCTCAGAGAATAACAATTGATAAAGTAAATGGATTTTCTCTTTAAATAATTTAGAGCAGAACTTGAAGAAGGTTCTCTGGGAATTAGAGGTGACTGAGGGATCACCTACAATCTTTACTCAGACCCCTTTAATGAATGGATGGAAAAAAAAAAAAGGAAGAGGAGGAGGAGGAATCTTCTAGTAAAAAATTCTCTTCTTTTGGAGCAGTTTTTATTTTATTTTTTATTTCTGGTTTCTAGTTCCACAAAAATCTGACCATACAGAAATTAAGAAATTTTTTCTGAGCTATTAGAGAAGGTAAAAATGCTGCCCCAAGGATTTGGAAAAGCAGGTAAATACATAAATAGGAGTGTCAGCTGATAGAACAGAATTCACAAGTGGAGAATGCATAAGCACAGTACTGTAACGACAGTGCTAGGTTGGGAAATCTAAGGCTCGTACAAACAATTGCAATAATTAAAAATGCCAATTGGTAACAAGGTACTCCTGCAGCATAGTGAGAACTTCTTCAGGCGTTTGACAAGATTCCTTCAATAAACACTAGAAGAAGAAGCTCTTCAATCTTTCAGCAAAGGGAAGGGGAAAATGAATGTTTTGAGAATCACCAGAGTATAGTTGTACTGAATATGGCCAAATTTTTGTATGTGCCAGTCTTTTATTTAGTTACACTGGGTTAGTATTTGCATATATAACCTACTAGAAACTTCTTGTATAGTCTGAATGCCTAGATAACTTATATTACTATATGATAACAAACACGAAGTAAATACTTTTTACAATATGTTGTTTAAGGAACAACAAGGAAAAAGTCAGTGTATGTTCAGTAAAGAAACAATTATGTTTTCTAAATACTTTTGATCTGTGGCTAACTGAATTTAGGAATGTGTAACCCACAAATATAAAGTGGCAACTGCAATGTTTTTCATGTGGCTTGTCCTTAATAGAAACTAGCTAACCTGAACCCAACCTGATCTGGGTGATATGTCACAGCATACCAAAGAAAAGGGAGATACTGAGATCTTATCAGGAATATTCATTTTGTCCCATCCAAATGGGCAGGGTAAAAAAATGACAAATGTCTATGAAGGTCGCAGACCTAAGCACAAAACCTAGAAGGAAGTTTACAGCAAGCAGTTCCTTTCACCTAGTACATCATGTCTAGCTATCAAGAAAAAAAATTACAAAATATACTACAGGCAAAAATGAAGATCTGAAGAAAAAAAAGTCAGAAGCAAACATGACAAAAGTGTTGGAACTATCAGATTAGAATATTAAAAGCAGTTTTAATTAATGTGTTATGGCTCTCATGGATTAAAAAAAAGGCAGACTATAAGGACAGCTGGACAACATGACCAGAGGTGAAAATTCTAAGAATGAACAAAAAACAAAACAGTAGAGATGAATATAATAACAGAAAGAACATCTGATGAGCTTATAACAGGCTGGACATGCTGAGGAAAAAAATCACTGAGACTGAAACAGATTCACAGAAACTTCAGAAAGTGGTAAGTAAAGACAATGGAGACAAGAAAAAAAAAAAGAAAAGAAAAGAAAAAAAAAAAAAAACCAAACAACAGCAGCAGCAGCAACAACAAATCCAAACAAGATCCTAACAGAATGCCCATGACTTGAGGGAAAACTACAAAATGCATAAAGATGTACAATGGTAATACCAGAAGGGAGAGGGAAGAGAGTAAGTCACCAGAGTTCTCTGTGGACTGGGACAATCAGGGAAGGCACCTGAGGGGGAGGTGACCTTGTTCTAGTACCTCTCCCAACATGGGTGGTATAGCTACATTCACAGTGGATACCCTACCCTGTTGCTTACCAATGGCTCTGACTCTGTAATGGAACTGCCAGTGACTAAGATTTCTTTAGCAATGTAAGATATCAAACCACAGATAGAAAACTGAGGAACCAAATAGGATAAATACTAAAAAAAACTACACAACAAAAGATAAATATTAAAAAAAAACCTAAAACAAAATTGAATAGTATCTCAATCACTGAGAAACAAAGAATAAAAATGACACCCAATTTTTCCTTAAAAAAAAAAAAATCATGCCAGTGAGAAAAGAGTGAAGAACAAGAAAATGGCCCACAGAATCAACTAACCAGGGATCACAGAGACTGAACTGACAATCTGGGAGCTTAGGTCTGACCTAGGTACTCTACATATATATTATGGTTGGGCAGCCTGATGTTCTTAGGTGACGCCTAACAGTGGGAGCAAAGAATTGCAGTGCAAGAGTTCTACAGAGATGAAAATCAAACAGGCTAGAAACATGGATCTCCATAAGGAAGATGACCAAAGAATTAAATGAAGGCAAATAAAAATTATTTTTTTCTATTCTAAATGATCTAACATAATTTGTTCAAAATAAATCACACTAATGCTGTGTTGTGTGCTTACATACACTACAAATAAATATGCATATCTATTACTTATACACATATTTACTTATAATACGCATCTTAACTTTATACATATATCACACTTATATCCATGTTTACACCTAAGAAATGAGTGACCATCATGGCAAGAGGGATTACTTTATTATTATAGGTACTCATGCTACCTATGAAGCAGTATAGTGTTATCTGAAAGCAGACTTGGATTTAGTTGTACACATGTAAATTTAAAAACCACCACCAAAAATGTATTTTTTATTTTACTTTTTATCCAAAAATGTATTAAACTACAACTGATTACAAAGAGGAGAAAATGAAATCATACAGTATTCAGTTAAAACTACACAAAACAGAAAAAACAAAAGCATGAATAGAGAACAAAAGCAATAGAAAACTGAAAAAAGGTAGATAGATGTTGAATCCAATGGTATCAATAATCATTTTAAACATCAATGGTTTAAAAGACTAACAGAATTGCAAAGCTCAAAGGATGGTTTCTGTGTCATGGTTGCAGACCTTTTATCAGAAATGGACAGCCCAGTGCACACAGAAAATCTTTATGTACATAACTAAACTCAACAGCACAGTTGCAGGTAGGTAATGTGAGCATAACATGGATACTGAGACACTCCTGTTGCTGTTTCTGCTTTCCTTCCACCCTTCAAGACTCCCCCCCCACCCCCCAATCCACCCTAATTTGTATCTCTTCCTCTTTCACTGCTTCCTGGCTACCATGAATGAACATTTCTCTGCTACACCTCCTATGTTAATACCATCACAACCACAAGGTAAGAGGGTCAAGTGACATAGACTGAAACCATAAGCCAAAATCAGCTTTTCTTTCTCTTCTGTTGATTATCTCAGGTATAGAGTAAAGAAAAATTAACTAACACATTGCTTCTGATCACTCCTTTTCAACAGTGCCCTAATAGGAATATAGACTAGGATGGAAGAAATAAAGCTCCCTCTACTCACAATGTGACACAATGGTCTATGTAGGAAATACAGAATTGATAAAAATTGTCCGGTAATTTATAAACAAGTATATCAAGATTATAGGATATAAAATTAATATATAAAAGCCAATTTGCTTTCCTATATACCAGCAATGAACAAAGAGAATGCAAAATTTGAAACCAAAATTAAAATATTTAAGCGTAAATCATATAAAATGTATACAAGAGCTTTATATGAAGGAAACTATAAAACTGATGACAGAAATCAAGACACTTAAAAACTGGAGAGATATTTTACATTCTGTATTGTCAGGCATAATACTGTTTAAGGATAAGGAATGGCAAGGGAAGACAGTGGGGTTTTAGGCAGTAAAATTACTGTGTATGCAACAGAGAATACATGTCATTATATGTTTGTCCTAAACGACAGAATGCACAGCACCAAGAAGGAACTCTCCTGTAAACTATCAGCCTTGAAATTGTGTACATGTAGGTGCATCAGCTGTGCTAAGTGCAATATTCTCAAGGAGAATATTGACAGTGGCTGATACAATATATGTGTGCAGGGAAATCTCTGTACATTCTCTGAGGAACTTAAAGTTGCTCTAAAAATTATGTTTTACTAAAAAGATAAGGCAGAAAAGACAGAAATTGTGGCTTGGAGGTAAATATTGAAAAACTGGAAGCAAAGACATGGAAAAAGATTGCACATTTCTGAGAGCATACATGAGATGGGTAAAAAACTAGTGTGAGTTCACGAATGATGGGAACAACACTGGCTTGGGCCTAACTGCAGACTTCCATTGCCTGGCTTTGAAACTTGGTTCCATCAGGATTGCTGGCTACATAAAATTGGTCAAACTACTTGACCTCTCTGTGCCTCAGTTTTCTCTTTTTTAAAATGGAAGAAAAGGCTACTTCATAGAATTATTGTGGAGATTTATAGGCGATTAAATGTAAAGTGTTTTAAATAGTGCCTGGCCCACAGGTCTGATTTTCATAAATCAGGTGGTATTATTACCAGCTTGAATAAGAACATAAATACTGCTATGTTTCAAAAAGTAAGCATTTAAAAATAGTCTTCTGCAATTTTTAAGTAGGTACTCACTCGCATACTGGATCTCCGTAACTTTTTACGAACATCTCTTCGGATATCATTCACAGCCACAGACTCTAGCTGTTGGTAACGCTGAATTTCCTGGTTTATGGTTCCTTCACTTGCACCCAATTTTCTAAAGGAAAACAAAACAAAATCAAAAAGAAAAGGAAAATAAAATCAAAAACAAAATGGAGAGGTTATTGTAAAGAATCGAGTAAGTAAAACTTGCTTTTTAGCTGCTGTTTTAGTTTTCTCACATGTCAGAGAAGCAAAGGACAATATCTGGATGGGTGAAAATTCCTGCAACTTTAACACTCATATCTAGAAAATTAAAAAGACCCACTTGTTGTGGGATATTTGTATACTGTGTGAATATGTATTTGATGATTTTAGTGTAATAAAAAGCAGAATGGCCAATAGCTAGGCAGGAGGTATAGGCGGGGTTTCCGGGGACAGAAAGGAAGAAGGGGAAGAATCAAGGCACATGAAAGACATCAGTGGGACTCTAAAGAAGTTCGGTATAGAGTACAGATCAAGGTAACCAAGCCATTAGGCAGAATGTAAATTTTAAAAACTATGGGTTAACTGAATTATAAGAGCTAGTTAGGAATAGATCTAAGCTAAGGCCAAGCTTTCATAAGTCTCCATGTCATTATTTGTGAGCTGGTGGCCCAAAGAAAAATCTGTCTACAACCACTAACATCTGAGGGAAGACTTACACTTTCTACCCACTGATGTAGCAAAAGGTACCAGCAATCTCATGGAAACCAAACACTCACTCTGCAGAAAAAATGTATATATGATTCTGGAAGACTAATATATTTTACCTCAAACCATTTTTCTTCCTGAGGATAAAACTCAAATTAATGGGAAATTGAATCATTATGTGATAATTTAGACAAGTTTTAAGGTCATACCTTTCATTTTTTAAAATTCCTGTATTTGTGGGAAGTCCTGATTGAACAACAACAAAATCCCCACAGGTATAACAAGTATTTGAAGATTAGGAAAAAGGAGGCACGGCCACCAACTTGGAGGAAATTAAAGTTTCGAAGTTTAGCAAGAAGGGTATTTATCTTTGTACAGGAGGTACTTAGTAAGACTGAAATACAGCAGGCAACAGATTGAAAAAAAAAAAAAAAAGGTTACTGATGCTTATTGCATTACCTCTACTTTGATCTAAAGAACTGTTAATACCAATAGGCAAGACTTTAAAAAAAACAAACCCATAGACTTTGAATTCATGTTTATACAATACAAATCTCAGTTCTTTACTCTGAGATAGTTTTCTCATCAGACATTTGGAAAATGCTATTTAACCTCACAACTACACTGTGTGGTTTACTGTGAGACAGCATGTCATACCAGAAGAGGTACCCAGAAATGCTGACTCTTAATTCCTCAAAAAAAAAAAAAAAAAAAAAAAAAAAAAAACCACTTCTAGAAACAAGGTTAATAAACTAACACACACTCAACTATGCATGTGAATACATGCAAGCATGGACATGCACATGGAATTGTGTATATATGATATAAAGTCAGCCATTCACTTCACAGAAATGAGTTGTGAAGCCAGAAAGCTAGGATTCCAAGCTTAACTTTATTACTAATGAGCTCAGAAAAATTACTGTACTTCTTGGAACACTGATGACTTCACTGATAAACTAAAAGGTTCCCTCCATCTTTAGCATCCTATTACTCTATTAATAGAGAATGCTATAATTAAGTTAAAAACCAATGACTTACTTAAGATCATCTATTACTTTGGCCTGTTCATTCAGTTCTCTGATGTCCACTAAACGTTTCATAATCTTTCTTCCTCTGGGTTCTCCTGGCTGGCTAGAAGATGCTCCTTGTCTTCGATAATCTATAGCTTCCTAAAAAATTGAAAGCATACATGTTAATACCACTTTCAGTTCATACAGACAATCTATACTACAAAATTAATGCCTCAGATCAAAAAAAGCATGCAAGAATCAAAGCCATCTATAGCAGGTAAGATGATTGCCGTTTTCCACTGATTCAAATCCCCTCATTTCATAAGAAACCTACTGAGTTGCTACCTACGTTTCCCCATGAGTGTGCTCTGCATGCTTTCAAATGGGACTGGCTAGACTGAGGGGAGCCCCGCATCTCTGAATCACACAGATACTCTGCAGGAACAGAATAGCGCTGATTTGGGGGCGCCAGGCCTAGTAGGTGATTTACAAGTCGCTGCCCAAAGGTGAGTTTGTGGCCATCTCCACTTACTGTACTTCCATCTGAACTCTAAATAATAAACAGTATTATTAATTTAAAATTACTTTTAAAGACAAAACTATCTTATGATATAACAGATAAATGTATTTAAAATCTCATTACAAATCAAAACCAGAATGAAATCTTAAAGTCACTTTCTTTTTGACTACTAAGTAACTTGATACTACAGAATAAGCGGTATAGCTGGAAAAACACATTTTTATATGTATATGTCACAGTGTAAGCATTTTGTTTTTAAAAAGACTTATTTGTAAAAATCTTTCCTAAAATATGGTTTACAGACAATAAGATCCATCCATTGAGTATGTACAACTCCATATATCTAGAACTCTACAGTCATCTCCAAACTTTCAGCATTATTCAGAAAAGCTCCTCTCCTTGTAGCAGGCCTTTCCATCCCTGTTCTCAAACCTCATCACACAGACTGAAGACCCATTTGATCTACTTTCTGTGTTGATTTATCTTATCCCTCTTTCAATGTCATCACATTACATTGAGGCTAAGGCACATTTCATAGTGGCATTACTATGAAATACACAACAGCACTGTAAAGTGGAGACCCACCATCACTTTCTTCCTTTCCTCCACAAATAGCAATCACAACACACAAAGTAACACTGAGTTAATCAGGTACCTGACTCAGGAAAAGCCAGTCTTGAAACTCCTGTACTTACAGTATGGATTGTGGGAGACATAGTATCGACTTCATCTTCATCTGACAGGTCAGCTATGTTCACTGAATTGAGGTCAGCAATGTCATCTATATCTTCCTCTCCTGTCAGTGTTGTAAGGGTGTTGCCCAGAGCATTAAGCCTTTTGCCAATGTTAGGGTCCATGTGGACATCAATCCCACACATTTTCCACAATACATTGAGAGTCCATGTTCCAGCACTACTACTTTCTGTTTCAATAAAGAAGTGGTATTAAAAAAATATTCCAGTATAAGCAATTCTGAACTATATGATGACCTTTCATAGCAAGAACAGTCCGAAACACCAGATAGTGAACTGGTTTCCATGAATACAGTGTATATCTATCTCTTCTGTATAATAGCACCGCTCTTTATCTTGAGGATTACATGTTTCTTCTGAGTCCAACAGATCTCCCTCCCCATGAGAACACCAGAAACCATCATAAACTCATTCATCAGTTATAACAGCTAAATAACTAAGTAACTAAGTAACTAAATAACTAAATAACTGGTCAAAGTAAACATCAAAGCTATAAAAACAAAAATCTTTCTCATTTAAATGATAGAGTAGAAATGAGGCCATGAGCTCTTTCCATCCATGTAATGTCATCAATTAAAGCAAAGGAACAAACAAAACAGGAACCAAAAAAAAAAAAAAAAAAAAACCCAACCCATCAACAACAACAACCAAAGAATAACAAAACCAGCAGCAAGAGAGGAGTAAAACCCAGAGCTGAATGGGCTCTGGTGACAGATACTTGTTCTGGTTGTGCTCTCCCTTCCCTGACACAGCATTCTTAAATTTAACATTCTCTGCAAATATCCTGGGGTAAGATCTTGCTTTTGGTTAAGCTAGTTTGAGTAGGTTGCTTTCACTTATAGTCCTGGTAAAGACGTGTATCCCCTTCTCCCAAAAGGTATGTTTGCTCAGTCTCTGGCCTTCTAGCAGTGCTGTTGGAAACTGTCCTAAGTTTTTAGTCCTTGTTGCTGGGAATAGCAGTTGCCTCTTGACATTGCTCATTCAGGAGATGAACACTATGGATACAGCTGGAAGAACGTAAAGAAACAGCAAAAAAAGAAAGGATCACTAGAAACATTGCTGGCTCCATCGGTCTATGCCTCTCAATATCCAAGCCTTTCAGTAAATGTTTGCCTTTAGCATGACTTGATAACTTTTATGGCATGAGAAATAAATAATTGACACTGTTACCTTTTTAGCTGTGACACTTCTACATTTACTGCCCAACTGTTTTCCTATGCCTTACTGCCTTGAGTGACTCCTTTGATGGCATCACCATTTGATTTCTTGCTCAAAAGTATTTAATAGCCTCCCTATTCATCAACAAATCAACTCTTGAATTTGGTATTTGAGACTTTCTATCTTATTTTCACCTAACTCTATTTCAGTCAAAATGAACAGTAAACCTACCAGCTGCAGCTTGTCCTGTAGTCCTTGAACAAACTTCATAGGTGCCATCTGGAACGACACCTGTATAAGAATGACCACAATAAAATTATCAATAAAATATGCATGTATTAAACACTGTACCACATGTTTTTTTTTCAAAGAAAATTACCTAAATATAAACAGGACTTTTAGCTCTGCTATGCTTCAATTTCTCCCCACAAAAGAACCTTTGAACTCAACCCTGTTCTACAGAGTGTAGCATTTTATTTTATGATTTTAGCAACTTACCTATAGCTTTGGCTTGGTCACCTCTAGATGACTTTCTACTAACTTCTAGGATTCTATGATAATTTGTGATATCATGTGTATAACACACACACATACACACACACACACACACACACACACACACACACACACACGCACGCACGCACGCACGCACGTATGCACGCACAAGCACACGCACACGCACACAGACACACACACACACAGAGTTGCTGGTTTTGTTTTTTTGTTGACAGGTTCTTGCTATGCAGCTTGCTTTGGCCTTGAACTCACAATCCAGTCTTAGGCTTCCAAGTACTAGGATTATAGATAAGGCATCAAATCCAGGTGAAGACATTTTTTAATTACAAAAATTTTACATTTATTTACTATGTGTGTGAACATGTGTGCACACCTGTGCAAGTGCCATGACATGAGTAAAGAGCAGGACTTAATTCTTTCTCCTTCTACCCTGTGAGTCCAGGGATTGAACTCACCTTAGTGGCAAGTACCTTTACTGGCTGAGCCATCTGGTCAGCCCCATGTAGGAATATTTTAAGAAGGGAAGTCATTGACAGAAAATTGACAATTTAGAACTACCATATTAGGTAAGAGACAATCTGTCATTTTTGTCATCTCTTTGCCAAGGAGTATTTTATGAGGAAAAGGACTGACTGCTATGATGTCAATCTCATGATCTTGGATCTAAGGCCAGAAACATATCTGATTTTAACTACAAAATGTTATTATCACATGACTTTAACTTAGTACCTTAAACTTAATCAGTGAAAAATATGCTATCTTTGAAATAATCTCTAAGCAAAGTAAGTTGCAAAGAAAGAATTAAAGTCACTTTAAGTAAGCCTTAATGGATATAAAATATCAATCTAAATTTGATTACAGTCCTAAATTTGATTACAGTCCTTTTATAACTTTGTGTGAATCCTAAATTGGCATTCAGAAGTCATTTAAAGTTGGAATGATTTGCTTTTTCTAGGTACTTTGATATTAAATTTGTCTTTCCTTGAAAATTTTCTAAAAAGAAAAATATTTCAAACTTAGGTACACTATCCTTTGTGAGAAAGGATCATTTTTTTTTCTTCTTCTTTTTAAGACAATTCCCCAGGGCCTCATGTTGTAGTCCAGGCTACCTTCAAACTTCTGTATAGCTGAGGATTAGAAGGCTGACCTTGAACTCAAGATCCTTTGGCCTCTTTGTGTGGAAGTCTGTGATTACAGGCATGCCTACATGGCCAGTTTTATGTGGTACTTGAAATCTAACCCAGGGATTCCTGATGGTAGGCAAGTACTCTATCAATTGAGCTACATCCCCAGCCTTATTACGTTCTTTAAAAGACATTGCAGTAACTGTTAAAAAAATTATATTTTTCAACTATAAAGTATGGATGTCTGCCTTGTCAATTCTGAATTACAACAAACAAGGCAAGATGTAGCTTCAGGTACAAATCAGAACAAAGACTATATTACTATATTACTATTCATTTTAATTTGTTTTTAATTAAACACAAGGCCTATTTCCTATATTCTCTAAAAGATAAATTTTCTTATTATTAGGAAAATTGTTTATTTCCTTTTCATTCATAGTGTATTTATTTTAATTAGTGCATGGATAACATTTAACACAAGTCAGGTTTAAATTAGATTTGCCTTTAATTTGTAAAAATATTAAGTTACAATGACTTTTTAGAAAGGACAAGTTACATAAATGATGGCAAACCACCTTCTTAAAGAGCATTTGGATCATAGGATTGGTTGAAGATTTCATATTCATCATCTTTTAGCGTCTACACATGGACTTCATTACAAAGAATGGTGATACTGAAGTATCTCTGCTGTGATACTTAAAAGATAGTAAAAGTGATACAAACAAACCTTTCTAATTTCAAATCAACACATACATGAATAATGGAATTGGAAGAATTCACAATACTTCTCTCAAATTTTAGAAACTTGGGCTATGTTTTTGGGTTATTCCTTGTGTCAGCAATAATTAAAGCTGGAATTCTAGTCCAGGGGATTTATAATCTACTCTGTTTAGTGAGTTGCATCTTTCAGGATCATTGGAACAAAGATGGTTTATCTGGTCATTCATGTTTTGACTACAGGAAAAAACAGGGAGTGATAAAAGCCTCAGATGTGTAGAAGTCTCTGCCTCATTAGAAGGTTGAATTTATAAGTTTTTATAGATGTATTTTGCTACCTTTAATAATAAGGGCTACAAATAGCCCTTATTTAAATTTTAAAGGCATCCTTACATCTGAACATCCTTTAGTTATCAACATAGACACATTTTAATTTTTATAATTATAAGCTTCATGTAGACTCACAAGCATTCATTACTAGATCGCCACGGATTTCTGGTTTCCAGTCATCCCACGATGTCTCAAAGCCGTCCGCAAAACGTATACAAAAGTTCTTGAAATGGCCTTTGCTAACCAGAGACTCCGAGGAACATGCAGTGATGAGAGTACTTTCAATGGTTAGAACGAGAGCAGAGCCAGTATCAAGGTCTCCAGTGTGATTGGACTGAAGGAATACCACAGGGAAAATGAAGCAAAAGATCAATTTAAAAACGCTTTTTAAAAAATCTTTATGTGTATGAATGTTTTGCCTGCCCATAAGTATGTGCATCACATGAGTGTCTGTTGCCAACAAAAGTCAGAAGAGGGCTTTAGATTGACTGAACTATACTTACAGGTGATTGTGAGTCATCATATGGCTGTTGGGAATTAAACTCAGGTTCTTGGAAGAACACTAAGGGCCATTTCTCTAGATGAGAGGATTTCTAAATTTAGAAATCTTCATATTCATAAGAATAAGAATCTAGAAAGAGTCAAGTCTGGAAATCCTCAATATAAAACAACTTAGAAAAAAATAGGCTTTAAACATTCAAACAAATGCATTTTCCCCTTTTAATATACAAAGGGCTAATTATCTGCTTCTCTAGCTTCTGCTTAAATAACGGGGAACACTCTCACTGTGACAACTAGTTCTTGTGTGTGTAGATTTCCTGAACCCTCTCATCGTGTCATAAAAAAGCTGCCATGTTCCAACTCTTTAGACACAATTAAAACTGCCTATCTTGAACTCCAAGTTTCTCTTAGCAATGTTTTGTCAAATAGAACTCTAAATATGAATTCATTCCATTCACAGGCTTATCTCTGCTGTGACATTTAAAATGTTAAAAGCGACACTGAAGGAAAACTGTTACAATAAGACAGCATCCTTGCCTATCCAATTACATATAAAATTTGCAAATTTCTTTAACATTATTTAACATTCTTGTTTAATCCAGTTTGTAAGTAAATTGAAATTCCCTGCCACATTACAGACCATGATATTAAAATGCATTCTGAAATATCCTGTAGTTTCTACTTTATACAAACATTTCTTTCCTTAAAAAAACAAAACAAAATAAAACACAATAAGAATATTCTGAAGCTTATTTGCAAAAACAACAATTAAGAGTTCTTGTTCAAGTTATAAACTGTTCTACTTAAAATTGTAAAATACTCACAGAAAGGTGAGTAGAGGCCGAGCGTTGGTGGCGCATGCATTTAATCCCAGCACTCAGAAGGCAGAGGCAGGCAGATCTCTGTGAGTTTGAGGCCAGCCTGGTCTCCAAAGCGAGTGCCAGGATAGGCTCCAAAGCTACACAGAGAAACCCTGTCTCAAAAAACCAAAAAGAATGTGAGTAGAAATATCTGGCTTTCAGTCCTGGAATAAAGTCTCCTATGTCTGTACCTGTGCAGTATTTGTTATAGGGAGGCAAATCCCCAGATCATTCACAGTCAGCTGGAGGAAAAGAGTCCCAAAGGCCTGGGCTGATGTTTGCTGGATACCAGGGAGCATGTCTACAACTTCCTTTGTAGCCATATGAATATCCTTATGTAAAGCCATTCGTTGTTCATTCCAGTTGTCATAGGCAGCCTTATAATTCAACCAAAACAGCACAGCTTTTGCAAATTAAGAAGAGGAAGAAAGAAAATTAAAGTCAATAATGTAAGTGATTTATTACAGTTAGTAAATTTCAACTACTGCAAAATTCTGATGATTAATAATCATTACTAATAAAAATTACTACTAGCAAATTGTAGTACTAGAATTGTAATGAAACTAAAATGATATAGTCAATACTTTCCATGGACAAATAAAAAATGAAGCAGAATTCGAGCTTCTGCCTAATGGCAACAGAAAGAAAACCCAGGTCCATTTATCCTTTCAATATTGTAGAATTCCTGTTACACATTTGGTCCTGGGTGGGATAATAAATGCAAACAAACACTGCTCTTGACCTTAACTGCATAGTTTATCTTTGATATTGATCTGACTGAGAAATGTCCACCTTAGGCCCTAGTATTTAAACGCTTGGTTCCTAGTTAATGGTACTATTTGTAAGGTTAGAGGAATTTTAGGACCAGAGACTTGCTGGAGAAAATAAGCAACGGAGGTGAATGAGAGTTCATGGTACTGCCCCATTATAGTTCACTCTGGGTTTCTTTTGTGTGGCTGAGATATGATTTCTTATGTTCTTGCTTGGGCTACCTGTTGTCATGCCTCTACAGCTGTTACAGACCATCCCTCTGGAACCCTAAGCCTATTTTCCAAAAAAAGTCTGTCAGATATGCTAGGCCAGGAATAGAAATGTCTGACTACAAATGTTTGGCAAGATTTCCACATAAAACCTGAGAAAACTTTAAAAAAAAAAAAGTATTCTAAATATACAAAAGAACAGCTTCTTGGTAGCAGCATTTTCTTAGGTGTGATCTGTCTGCTGGCTGTGAGCACAGACACGACGATGGAGCTTCCAGGTTTGCTCTGGCAGTATGGACAGCTCTTTTGGGAAGTCCTGTTACCAAACAAATGGGTGGCATGCTACTCGGTGGTAGTGTGGACCCAGAAACTCCCGAGTTGGGACAGTAAATGTGACACTCACTGGTACCTCTAAGCTAAGCTCTCACAAACCATGGAGCTAGGCACAGCCAGCCACCAAATCTGCTGCATTGGCCCTAGCCATGCTGCTTAGCAGTTTAAAGATTCATGTGGTCAGAAAAACTATAGAGATATAAAGACAAAATTCAGAAAAAAAAAACCTTTAAATGGTTTACAGTGTGTTTAAAAATATACAACATCTTGGGAGAGAAAAGAAAAAGGGAATCAACATCATAAAAAGGAAAACACAGTTTTAAAATAATAAAGTCCTTGAAAAAGGAGTGAAGTAATAAAAAAGCCACATAAAGATGGACAATACACAGACAGAGAGTCTGGATACTGGATGCTATTGTGATGTCTTTGAATTGTTTGCTGAGGGAGGAACAACAGCTGCTAAGAGACATTTGATTTTAAATGTTGCTGAATTAATTCAACTATATATTTTTAAATGTCTTGACTTCAAAATTTAAGTCAAAAGATGTGTTACTTTCAGGGAGTGGATTTGCTTTTATTTCCACAGGAAATGGGAGGATGTGGATTCATTATTTCAGAATTCCCTGCTTCACAGGAAAGTCTGTCAGATATTCTAGGGCAGAATTGTATGTTCCAATGTTGCAGAGGAACCTAGCGTGATGGTCAAAGTGGTCTGATGTCCTGTCATTAGGTAACATTTTACTCTTTACTCTTAATGGAGTTGCAGACTACAGTTCTAATAGTAATTTTCCTTAATTACGATAAAAAGGTAAATTAGATGTCACAAAGATAAAATAGATAATAGAATATTTTCTCTAATTTTACCAAATATAAATAGACTAGATATTGTAACTATAATTCTTGATAACTGTTTTTGTTGTATATAATCTTACTATGCTAAAGCTAAAACCTTCCTTTTTTATTTAGACAGAAAGGGGGAATACTATGGAATATTCCTTTACACTCTGTGAATACATGTTGCAGTGACTGGTTTAATAAACAAGCTGACTGGCCAATAGCTAAACAGGATACAGTTAGGTGGGACAGCCAACTGAGAATGATGGGAAAAGGAGGGGTGGAGTCATGAGTTGCCAGCAGATGCAGTGGGAGCATAATGAACATGCTATGTTAATAAAGGAACCACCATATGGCATAGTGTAAATAAGGAATATGGATTAAATTTAAATGTAAGAGCTAGTTAGTAATACGCCTGAGCATTTGTAAGTAATATTAAGCCTATGGGTGGTTATTTGGGAATTGGTGGGTGGGAAAGAAATGTCTGACTACATAAATCTAAATAAACTCTTTATCTATAAGTTGCCTTTGTTCATAGTATTTTATCATACCAACAGAAAATTAACTAATATACCCTTAATGCTTTCAAACATTTCTAAGGATGAACACACAATACTAGGCATATATTTTAGAAGGATATGGTTTGGAAATGTCAAAGTAATTTGAGTTTGTTAGTAAGAAATCCCTTGCCCAAGAAAAATCTTCATCTCACAATAGAGTATGGAAATTTAAGAAGGTAAAAATGGAGAGACAACAGAAGGGGAAAACCAAGAATGGGAGTGCTTTAAGGACCTGGTGAAGGACAGTGAAAGGCAGTTGAAATGGAAGATGCACATCAGAAGCGAAGGGTTCAGCAAACAAAATGTTATGGCAGCACTACCAAGTGGGAAGGTTTTTAATGGCAGATCTAAGACCACCCACTGCAAACTGAAATTTTACAGGGATTAAGAAGTATCTCCTCACTGCCTCTGAAAAATGATTTAAACATTAGTTTGTCCAATCAGCCTTCTTTCTTTTGCTTTTCTTTTCTGAAATCTGTCGCTATCTTATTTTAGACTACTGTGCTTACAAACACACAGTTCTCACACTTGACAACTATTTAGTGTGTACTACTGTTCTAGGGCCTAGGGTAAGAAAATAAGTAACAGATGATCTCATGTGCTTATCTCCCTTCTTAACTTTACATTCAAAGTTGAAACTGAAGAATCTGTTTCTCCTCTAAAAAGTATAGGAAGTTACAGACTCTTTCAGATCTAGAACAAACATTTCTGACTCCATTTAGAAGTCTACCTGAACTTTTTTTCAGCAGAATACATTCCTTGAGGGCAGGGATCCTGATCTTGTTATCTATTTTTGTATCCCAGGTTTAGCCAGCACACAGTAAACATTTTTAGAATAAGTGAATCAACTCATGGCAAAAAACACACAAATGGGTAGATAATCTAAACAAAAAGTGTAGCATTCAAAATATAAACTTGGAATAAAATAATTGTATTTATATAAAAAGCAAAATAATTGTAAATATGAAATAATTTTAAAAACCAGAGTTAGTAAGACTTGTTAGGTGCTCACTTTTCAGATTTGGTGAAGGCATTTAGCTGTCAAGCATCCGCAGTAAAAAGCTACAATAGATGTATCTAGAACATGTCCACTTCCCAGAAGACAGTAATGGCCGATTTAATCTTACCTCTATCAAAGGCCACAGGTTGTGCATAAACAATTGGTCTATTCAAAGTAATAAGCACAGCTTCCCTATCTGAAGAACCACTGATTTCTTCACGAAGGGCATTCCTTAATCCAATTCTAGTTTTAAAATAGGCAACTTGATGAAAATCAGAGCCAGCTTCCTCATAAACCTAAAATAAAATTCAAAGCTTAACAGAATCAAATAATGGAAAATTTTATCAAGACAATTTAAACATTATTAACAGCATTGTTCTACAAAAGACCTACAGTATACTTCTCCTAATTCAATCATTAAATGGTAGATTTCTTACATTCTGTTCCATAAATGCTTAAAATTAATATAAAATGTGGGAACTATATAAAAGGAAAACTTGGAGCTGGTTGTGGCTCTGTGGTAGAGAGCTAGCAAGCTACGTTAACAACAGAGATAAGCAAGGTGATATATTAAATGTTTCAAAATAAATAAGTTTTTTCTCTCAAAATATGTACCCATTTGAAAAAATTAGTTTTTCCACAGATAATAATTAAAAATAGTCAATGTAGTCATCAATTTTTAAACTGGAACAGGCATTTAAAAAACGACTCTTCAAATCAAAATTAGGTGACTTTTAAAAGATTACATAGTTACCAAAATTAAAGCAAACAACAGACAATATCTTTGATAAATAGTAAAACTTTGCTTATTAGGGAACTATACTAACTGCTGTCTTTTTCTTAAAACTTTACATACTTAACATTTATTAAATGTGAAGTTTTCAAATATTCTACAGGGAAGGTGCAAACTTGACACTTTAGATATTAACTAGTGAAAGCATGAAACAGTGAAATAAAAATAATGCTTAACAAACTGAAAAATTATAAGCAAATGTTTATGCAGATACTGTATAGTCTCATGAGATCACTATTGCGTTAACCTGCAATAGCTAGAATGTAGTAAAAAACTGTAATGAAGTGGCAAAGTAAAACTGTAAAGACCTAAGTAAGTTTTCACCATAATTTTCAATATAAATTTTAGGAACCTAAATATTTCTAAAATTGCAACACATAAATTAATTTAAAGACAACAGTGACAATACCAATATATTCTGTACAAACCTGATGTTTGACAATTTGCCCTAATGCCAGATTTAAGTCTACTTGGCATTTACCAAATAGTTTCAGATAGCTGCTACTTCCTGGTGAAGCTTTGGTTTGAAGTCGGTTTGAAAGTTCCAATTCAATCAGTCCAGTTTCAAATCTCACAGCTCTCATTGAAGGGGTGGTTGCTGTTACCTGAATACCCTAGCATGTTAGAAAGAAAATAAGAGAATAAACCAACTATAGACTCACTCAATACAACCTTTTGATATTTGACAGAAATTCATTTTTAAAACGTGTAGAATGTATATAAGGGAAATATTCTTTAATTCAGTTACATTAGTAGGACTTTATAGTTAATAAATTTCATTTTAATATTTTTTACTTAAAGTTCAAAGTGTTTGTGGGTTAAATATATTAATTATACTCAAGTAATTAGGTAATTTTTAAAATTTTAATACAATAGTATTTTTATAGGAGATAACTAAGGTTTAAAGTATTATTGCAGTTTTCTGTGTTGCTTTTAGCCCTGCCCTGTTCTCCCACCATTGGTGCTGAGGACAGAACCCAGAGCCCTTTCATTCAGATAATCACACATGTAGGCAAGTGCTCTATCACAGCTCCTAAAATATTATTATTAATTGATAAACATCTAAAATATTTTTGAAGAATAAATTATAAAAGAAGCAAATGTAAATGCCAAAGTTTCACCAGAATGTATCAAAAAATGTTTCAACCATATAATACAGCTTTCAGGAAGATAAAGCTGATCTCAAAATCTGATACAGAAAAGATACAAAAGTTTCTCAAAATACACAAAACAATTCATATATAATAATAATAGAGGTCCAGCAATGGTAGCCCACACCTTTAATTTCAGCACTGGAGAGGCAGAGGTAGGTGGATCTCTGAGTTCAAGGCCAGCCTAGTCTATATAGTGAGTTCCAGCAGGCCAGTCAGAGTTGCATAAATGAGACTGTTGAAAAGAAAAGAAATAAAGGACAGAAAAAAAGAAAAAGGAAGGGAGGGGGGAAGGAGGGAACAAGGAAGGAAGGAAGGAAGGAAGGAAGGAAGGAAGGAAGGAAGGAAGGAAGGAAGGAAGGAAGGAAGGAGGAAAGCAGGGAGGCAGGGAGGGAGGGAGTGACCTGGTAGCTCCAGGAAGCCTGGTGCCTGCCCTCAAAAAAGGGACTGAGGATGTAGCTCAGTGAGAGAGGACTTGCTGTGTATTTTCAAGCCCTGAGCTCAAAGCCCAGCAGTGTTAAAATGAAAATAAAAACAAAATAAATAAATAAATAAATAAATAAATAAATAAATAAATAAATAAAGCACTGATAGAGGATTCAAATGTTAAAGCGTTCCTGAGTAAATAAGATTATAGTTTATTTTTACTTTAGTTCATAACTTATGTATTATACAAATATTCTACAACATATATACACTAATTAGAAAGATGGTGGAAAGAGTTATGAGCGTTATAAAAATTTTACCTTAAACTGTAAATTCAGGGAATAGAGAAGAATTTTTGGCTTATCTCCATCTGCTGTTCCATCATGTTCATTCCAGAGAGGAATAGGCTGCTCCCCACCTAGAAGAGGTTTAATACTGAAGAACTTATCAGAAAAATGACTGTATTTTGCACATTAAAAAAGAAAATCACCAGTAAAAAAATTTAATGACAATTAAATTAATGTAATTTTCAATTGCAATCTTTAGCCAGGTCATGCTTCAGTGAAGCAGGTTATAGAACATACAAGTGGAAAAAAAACAATGGAATCTTGAAATTCGCAGGAAAAATGGATGGAACTAGAAGAAACCATCCTGAGGTAACCCAGTCACAAAAAGACAAACATGGTATGTACTCATTCATATATGGATTTTAGAAATAGAGCAAAGGAGTACCAGCCTACAATCCACACTGCCAGAGAAACTAGGAAACAAGGAGGACCCTAAGAGACACATACATGGTTCCCCTAGTGAAGAAGAAAGGGACACGATCTCCTGAGCTAATTTGGAGTATGGGGGAGGAGAGAGGGAGTCAGGAGAAAGAGAAGGGGAGAAGAGGAGGGGAGAGGAGGACATCAGGGAAGAATAGAGGAGAGCAAGAAAAGAGATAACTTAATAGAGGAAGCCATTATAGGATTAAAGAGAATTCTGGAACTAAGGAAATGTCCAGAGATCTACAAGTTTGACCCCAACTAACAATATAAGCAATAGTGGAGAGGCTATCTTAAATGCCCTTTTCCGATAATGAGATTGATGACTACCTTATATGCCATCTAGAGCCTTCATTCAATAGCTGATGGAAACAGAAGCAGACACCCACAGCTAAACACTGAGCCGAACTCCTGGAATCCAGTTGCAGAGAGGGAGGAGGAGTAATGAACAAAGGGGTCAAGACCAGGCTGGAAAAACCCACAGAAACAGGCTGACCTGAACAAGGGGGAGCTCATGGACCCTAGACTGATAGCTGGGAAACCGGACCCCCTGAAGGAGGATATCAGTTGGAGGTCTGGGCAATCTATGGTGCGTCTGGTAGTGGATCAGTATTTATCCCTAGTACAGGAATGAACTTTGGGAGCCGACTCCACATAGAGGAATACTCTCTCAGCCTAGACACATGGGGGAGAGTCTAGGCCCTACTCCAAATGATGACATATTTTTAAGATCCCCCCCATGGAACACCTCACTCTCCCTGGGGAGCAGAAAAGGGTTGGGATGGGGGGAACAGGGGAGTAAGGGAGGGAGAGGGAACATGTAAAAGAAGCTTGTTTCTAATTTAAAATTGGTCTAATTACAATTATAAAAATAAAAAGAATTAAAACATCAACACTTCTCAGCCTTTTGGCTAAAACTGAGTGTAAAACATTACATACCAAACACATGATTATACATCTCAGAAAATATTTGAAGCCAAAATGTACACTGATTTCTTTAATCAACAATGTGAACTTGTTTATATTCAGATAGGCTACAAACCAACAAAAAAAAGGAAGCAAAAACTGAAAAATAGTTATGTGCAAGTATGTGCTAACATACTTTGATTTCATATTGGCTCTTAAAATTTAGACTAGTAATCCAAAATCTATTCAACAAATATTATGATAAAACATATTTTGTAATTTCTACTGTAATAAAAAAAGAAAAAATAAGAAGGTATGAAATGAAGCAATAATTTAAGAAGGTACAAGATAAGACAAGAAAGCGTGTTATGAACCAGATTCAGAGGAAGATATATCTGTATATCTATAATTATGTCTCTCTCTCTCTCTCTCTCTCTCTCTATATATATATATATATATATATATATATATGTATAACTATATAGATACATAGGCAAGAGAGAAAAGGAACAATATCTATGATGAGACAGGAACACAAATATTCAGGATACCAGGACATATATTTAACATAAATCTATGTAGATTTTATCTGTCTTTATATGCTAAGTGCCTACTTGCATGGTTGTACTTTCCCTCTTTCAAGAATTCTGCTCTAAAATTTAAAGTGATTTCTCTCTTCTGCTTAACATCAGATATTAATTTCTACCTCATATGTGAAATCCACAATAACCTTTCTTAAGCAAACTTAGTGATTGATTACCTTATCCACAGCCATCTATCAACTATTCCATCTTTCTTGTCTTTATTGTCCAGCTACCACCAAAATTTCAGGTGACAAAAATTACTCACTATCATTTCTTAGATGTCTTAATTTCCTTAAATAAGGTTTTTACTGCTACCACATTTGGAAGTCTCATGCTAACTCATTCCAAAGAGAGTTTTTACATTACTTTTCAGTGCAATTTATAAAATGTTAAATCGCTATTACTGTTTTTCATCATTTGAATTCTAAACCACTGCTATCTGATGTTACCATTCTCTGAACTCCCTTTCCTAAAGCATATTATGGTGTTATTTACTTGCTATATTCTCAACCAAGCAAATTATCTACATGGACCCTGGTACCAAGGATAGTGCATTACTGAGTGCATGCAATGTGCCATTTGCACACCTCCTCAGTCCACTACACATTAGTATAGTCATTCTTATTCTATTAACTTTTATTTATCAACTCTCTCCTGATGTATCATTAAGAGAACTTGATCTTTCTTTCTCATATGATGTGTCAAAAAATATCCATTTCTGTCATAATTTTTATTTATCCCCATAGCTATCTCCAAATAAGATTGTGTTCTTTGGGGGAAGCAGTATCTTAGTGGGTCTCAGTGTTTTCCTGAACTCTGTCAAGTGTACCTGTGCTGTTTCATGATCCAATTTGTCATCTTCAGTCATGTTTACAATATCCTCACAACAGCCAGGACAAGTCTCCCACAAGTCTCACTTTAACGACAGCAAATAAACATGACTTTCTCTTTTTGCAGTTTTCTTTCCTGAGATTGTGCCTGTCTTTTGTAATGGCTCTATGATCAAAAAGTAGAATGCATTCGAGTCCTAGTTCAAGCCATCCTGATGCTATAAAGTCCTCAGAGATATGTATTCATTAAGTATCCTTTTTCCTTAATATTTTTAACATTACATTCCTTGTTCATTCATGGTGTATGTGTACATGTGTGATCACTGTAATGGAAGCTAGGTTTGCTAAGCCTGGTAACTGTTATTTCCACATGGTAACTTCTTCATGATCTAATTTAGAGTAACATATTTTCTATCTCATAAATACTATTTAACAGAGAGAAACCCTGTCTCGAAAAAACAAAAATAAATAAATAAATAAATAAATACTATTTAAATGGATTTATATCAGTCCTTTTATATAGAGAAACAATTTATAAAGACAGTTTCTACTTAGGAATATGAAAGTATATCACATACTAAAGAAAAAAAATCACATGGCATAGTTGCTTACACTTCGAGAATTACTTTTAAAATACCGCTAATAAAAATGTTTAAGCCAGTAAAGGCCTCTGACATGGTTCTATAGTCAATATTAGGTTCCAGATGATTCTAGAGCAGAAGTTCTCAACCTGTGGATTACAAACCCTTTGAGGGTCAAACAACTCCTTCATGGGTGTCTATCTGATAGCAAAATTAGTTATAGAAATGAATTTTATGATTGGGATCATCCCAACATGAGGAACTGTTTTAAAAGGTCTCAGAATTAGGAAGGTTGAAAAACATTGCTCTAGAATAATCTTATGGTACAACCAACATAGTGCATGTGTGGTCAAGTAAGGACTATAGGGCTCTCATTCACAGAGTCTTTGAAATTCTTAGTTCAATAATGAATAAATGGTATCATCTCTGTAAATGAAAATAACATAAACTAGAAAGGGGATTGTGGTGAGGAAGGAAGAGATCTTAAGTATGGGGGGGGGAATAATGTTATAAGAAAGAATAAAGAAAAGACTGATTGGAGAAGGGGGCTTGCCTGAGGAGGGTAGAGAAACAAATGCAAACAAAGTATGATGACATCTATGTAAAAATGCCAAAATGAAATCCATTACTTTGCACAACAACCTAAAAAATAATAACAAAGAACAAAAAAATATAAAGAAATGAGGACTGGAAATTAGCATTTATCCAGGTGTGGGGAGGTGGCTCAATGGCTTGCTGTGGAAATAGAGACTTGGGTTTGGATCCCTAATATTTATGTAAAAAGGTGAGAGTAGTCATTCTTGCTGGTAGGCCTAAGCAAGTCATAAAAGCTTTAAGTTATATAGACATGTAGGAGATGGGACTTAGAGACATTACATATACATATGAATTTCTAAAATCAAAGTACAATACACTGATATTAAACCTCTATTCAAATTAATACGTGTTATCTTAAGTTATTTATCTGTTCTTGGTAACACAAGCACAGACTCAAAAGAAGAAAATGTGTACCACAATCAAGGTTAATTTAAAAGTGCTTTTGCCAAAACTTTATCTATTACACAGTGAAGTACTCAACTGTTGTTAACAAACCTTCTGGGTGTACAGTAACTACTTGGATGGCTATACTAATGTGGAGAGGGATTAAGAGGCACAGTATTTTTGTTCTTTGCTTTCCAAGATCAACTCCTAGTGTAGCCCTGGTGAGCTTCCTGTTCCTGCCTGTTTTTCAGGGAGTTCATAAAGACCCCACCAGGTAGACTGTAACTAATATCCATTCTACAAAGAAGATGGTCAACACAGAAGAAAAATTTCTTCCAGGCCATGGTCAAGCAAGGCCTTTGACTTATGCTCAAACACATGGAACAGCTAAACAAGGCTAATGAAGCCAGAGCCCCCCCCACCACCACCCCACAGCCCCATGTGCAAGTAACCCCGAGGACCAGAGCCTAACTGTCCATGATAGTAAAAAGAAAATAATTAATTTGGCCATTCTGTAAATTCTTAACCATACATCAGGAAAGTATAATCAAAGTTAAAATAATGGATAATAATATAAAACAATGTTTTTAATCAAATTAAAAGTCCTTAATTAAATTAAAGGATTCACATGTTTCTCCTAACCATGGACATACTTTTTTTAAAAAATATATTTCTGATACTTCTGCTTATGTCTCCTGTCCTTACAAGATCTACAAGTAAGAGTAAAACCATGCCAAAGACTACTATCTCATTTGTGAACAGCTTTACAAATGGATATTTGGATCTTTGTAGCAAAAATGGATTAAATCTATTTTAATCTTAGTGGTAATGGTATTGTCTAGATGTTATATATTCAACCACTATCTTAATTGTGTCTAGACTCATTTACAGTTGATCCACATTCAGATAGTGCTCAGATAATCTAACTCTGGGTCCTTTTAACTGTTCTCCAATGCCTCAAAGTCAGCAAGAAAGAAGACTCTAAATTCCTCTATTCTCCCAATGTTAGATGGAAGCAGCCAGACTCATTCAACATCCATCTGCTAAATTGTTTCAGGGTCTCAAATCATGAAGTAAGAATGTTAGGTAGACAGATAGGTATTAGCAGGCTTGGAGGTCACTGAGAAAAAACTCTACCCTTATAGCATCCCCTTCCAAAGTTTCCAACACCAGAAACCACCCTCAAACCATGATGAGGATGCTGACCCTGACATCAGGAAAGAGATACAAGAACAACAAATGTGCCCTTTTCTCCATCTATCCATACAAACAAAAGTCAAAAATGTTAATCATGGTCATGGCATTCTGAACCCCCACCTCTATCCCTGATAATCACCTAGATTCCTGCCACACACACTTCTGCAGATCTTAACAGCTGTACATAAGAGATGTCTACCTATCACCTGACATTCTTTCACTAATTCCTAGAAAAATCCATCTCTGGTCCAAACAGAAGCTTTTCATCCTCCTTTCCTGCTCCCTACCCTGTCTACCCTAACTACTACAGCTTGTAAGTGAATAGTGGGCTATGATTCTTACACAGTCTCTCCCATCCACTGCAGGTTTTCTTTCTTGAACTAAAGGTCTCTACAATCTCAAATAACAAAGGGTGAGCTCCAAGTTCAATGCAAGACCCCAGCTTAAGGGAATAACATGAAGACAAGTAAAAGAAGCTAGCTGATATTCTCTTTTGTTCTCTGTATGTGAATCTTCTCTCTCACTTTTCTGTCTCTGTTTAACACACACACACACACACACACAAACACACACTTATAAATAAAATTTTTGCTACTTTTTTGTCAATTACTTCTTAGCCTTACCAGACACCTTCTGTATTACTTCATTCACTTCCTTCATGAACACTTTCTGTACAAACACCAAGTGGTTTAAAAGATCTGTTGTGAGATTGTGTTCAAAGGAACCAACCTGCCAAACAAAATCAGAGTGTGAGATTGTATTACTCAGTATGTTGGCTCTGTAATGCTTTTCCATAGAGCCAAAAACCTCTAGGAAAAGGAGATAATTAGCTATATATTATATGAGAACAATGCATTGAAAAGGGGCTTAAAGTATTCAGTCCCAATGATCAATTACATTTGTATTAAATGTTATAGATATAGTGATTAAAAACAAAAACTCCAAAACAGTACACTGTAGAGCTTATGATTATATGAGAGTGAATATACCACTCTCATATACCTAATCAGAGATACCTAATCTAATCATACATGTTGTGATTAGTACACTGCTCTAATTTCTGACAGAATTAGTCAATAAACAGATGAAGTAGAAAGCAGTTTCTAATTAAGTGACCATAACAAAAAACACAGATTCAAGCACTCTTATGATAAAGTAAATACTTTATTATTGCGATACAGTTCATATGCTGATCAAAAATTAAAAGAGCAAAATTGTAACAATAAGTCTTTACTCCAAGCAGCCCAAGTCCTGCTGCCACGTGGGCGCTTTCCGCCAGGCCGCCTGAGTTCTGCCTGCTGCCATGTTAAGGTCCCAGGTAACACACAGACACTTATATTAGGTACAATGCTGCTGGCCAATCACTAGGATATCTTACTTGCTAGCTCAGTCTTAATTATCATAAATCTATGTATTTTATAAGACTTACCTTATGGAGGACGCATGCCTTGCGTCCTGTCTTCCTGGTGGTTACAAGGTGACTCCACAGAGAGGAGGAAGAGAGAAAGGGGAACGACTTCCTTCTTGCCCTTGCTTATGTATGAGTCTGCCTGCTATGTCACTTCCTACCTGGATCAAAGACTTCCTTTTACTACATTTCCCAGAATCCTCGTTGACTCCTAGTCCCGCCTAACTTGCTGCCTCATTGGCCAAACAGTACTTTATTCAACAACCAATAAGATGAACATACACAGAAGGACCTCCCCCATCACAAAATAAATTTGTCATCTTTGATGAGAGATCTCAAAAAAATGTAAGTGTACCAGAAGGCACTTTTTTTTTTTTTTTTTTTGGTTTTTTGAGACAGGGTTTCTCTGTGTAGCTTAGAGGCCTATCCTGGCACTCTCTCTGGAAACCAGGATGGTCAAACTCACAGAGATCCACCTGCCTCTGCCTCCCGAGTGCTGGGATTAAAGGCATGTGCCACCACCACCCGAATCCAGGAGGCACTTTTTTTAAAAAAATATTTTTGTTAATTTTAATTATGTGTTTTGTCTGCCATGTGGGATTGTGCACATAACCAGGTACCCATACAGGCAGGCAGGGTTATATTCCTATGGAGTTGACGGCTGTGGATGTTGGGAGCTGAACTCAGGCCCTCTAGGAGAACAGTACATGCTCTTAACCACAGAGCATCCCTCCAACTCTGCACCAGGCATTTTATCTTGCACAAAATAGTACAAACAGGACAAAGATGAGTTTCAGTGTGTTTATTCTTAGGCCACAATAAAAATAGGCAATTTTGAAATAAGGTACAATACAATTTTAAATGCTCTGAAATTAATTTGTAATGTTCCTTTTTTTTGTTAAATCTGGGATTGTGTTTTTCCTAGAGTATAAATTCTTTTTAGTTTATATGATTTAGTTATAATTTCTAGTTAAGATGAAATCACAAAATGCAATGCTTTACTTTCTTTGAAATGAAGCATTATTAACAGTACTGCTCAACTAATTTAGGCTACTTATTTTTATATGTGGCAAGCAGACATGCCATATAAAATTTCCCAATTCAACATTTGACTTCTTAGAATCCTGTGTATATTAGATACATTTGTTTTCAAATTCAGAAATTCCAACTCTTGGCCTGGCTAGGTGGATTACTGGATAAAGGAGCTTACCATGCAAACCAGGAGACCTGAGTTTTGTCCCCAAACCCTAGTAAGGAAAAGTAGAAGCAAAGAACAGATTCCACAAAGGTGTCATCTCATCTCCCTAAGTATACCATGGCATCCTACTTCCAACCACATAGCATTGACATAGACACACACACACACACACACACACACACACACACACACACACACACGGAAAAAGATACACAAAATTAAAAACTAAAAGAAATTCCAACTCTTAGGTATAATGGTCCAGTTTAGAAAAGGTATATCAAACTTAAATGTGTCTCTTCCAATTACAGTATATCTATTAAAAGAAAAAAACTCAAAATGATTTCTTAAAGATATTCAAGCCAAATGAAACAGGTATGTCATACTTTTTAAGCTTCTGACAGTTATACATAGAGGTGACAAAAATAATGAAGTAGTTCAGAATACCAGCTTTTAACATTATCTTAAATAATAAATGAGTTTGTTAATTTATCTTTTCATATGACCTTTAGATCATGACTATTCATTATGTTTTAAATCATATAACGATATTAAATATAAGTTTTGTCCCTCACTTAAAAAGAAAAAAAACAACAGGTATGTTCACCTCAAAGTTAAAGAACCACAGAAGTAGACATATAAAGCTCTTGATGCTAGCTGTTATTCTCTTTTTATAATCAAATAAGCCATAAAAATATTGCCATGATGAACTTGAAAGTTAACATACAAAATATAAATTAATAGATGACAAGTATATTGTTTCAAAAAGCATGTTTTAATACAACATCTGGGGCAGAGTGCAGACAAAGACAGACACCTGCCCATTCTCTGAAAATTCAGTAGTCTTCTGTAGGAACAAATAATTTAATATTTATCCTTCAAATTTGGATCACTACATATTTTGGTATCTAAACCTTGAAAACTTGTCAATTGCAAAAAAGTAACTTTGAAAGTAAACTTACCTCTGCCACACAACGTAGATAATTGCCTTGTAAATAGTAGCCCTGTTTAGAAGGTAGCTCATCTATACTCCATACTTGATCTGAGTAACTATCATGTTCTTCCATGATATATTTCCCTGACATGGTAACAGGTGGAAGGTTCAGACTTGCAGAAGGAGGGATAGTTGACATATCTGTTGCAGAAACTTTTGAAGTAAAACGCAATCTGTGGTTTGGTAACTCAAATGTAAACCTTGTCTGTGCACCTGTAAGAAGGAACATTATAGCCATACAAGCATGTATTAATATTTTCACTTTTACAAAAATAGTGTTTAAGAAAAATGTTTTGTCATCCCACAATTTATGTTGATACACATAAAAGGTAATATTTAAAATTTACATGTGAGATATTCCCTGTCTTTAAACAAGTATACTCACTTTAAAGAATTAGTCAGCAAGTACTATTAAGCCAAGAATATTTATGAAGTCTATTGAGTACCTAGCATTGTAGCTGATTCAGAGACACTCGCAGATTCTGCATATCACAGAAGGGAGAAAAGAAAGACATTGCCCTTCATGTAGAGGAGCTAAACTACAAAAACTCAAGCTAAAAATACGTCTCAAATTCTGAAATTTTAAGCACACATTCATTTAACCTTAATAACTATTAAGAGGCCAAATTATTAAGCTGCAAATTTCAGTTCAATATTGTGTTAAATTTTTAAGTCCTCTCCTCTATGGCAGAATTGTTCAAGTAAATATTAACGTATAGTCAATTCCATTATTTTGCCAGTATGGTTTAGTTGTCTATGTAAACATGAAGAATTTTTAGAAGCTGTATTGACAACAATTCTATCATTGCTCAGACATAGGTAATGTATATACATCCATGTTCCTCTCGTAAACAGAAGAATGTCATTATCCAACTGCAACATCTATGGGATGGCCATAAAGGTCCTGACTATATTGAGCTCCTCTTACACAACTGCTACAACCAAGTATATCTTTCAGTAGCTCCTGCAAGCTGCAAGAGGTAGGGTCCGTTTCCTAATAACTCTCTTGCCAGCCACACTAAATAAAAAGCATCCAGATCAAAGCAACCCTAGTCCTCAGTTATCACATATAAGTAATCATGATTGTGTCATTCTTTTACTGGTTTTGTCCTTTGACTTCATTTACAGAATTCTGGGTTCTTATTTGTATGGATATTCAACAAGGTATTTACTCTGTTCTTAAATTTTCTACTTTTTCAGTTCTAAATTGTCTATCTGGCTTGCTGTTTTCATTAACCCATGGATTCCAGATGGCATGAATACATGAGCAAATTAGCCAATGTACTGATAGGTCTGGCTTCTGATAGTTGAAAGCCCATGCTTTATAACTTAGCCAAATTGAAAACTCACCTTAGAGTGCTTCTATTTCTGGTAATATAAAGGCTGGAATGTTCAGAAAACTCTCTTAATATACACTCTGATATGTAAAGAATAGTAACATAGATATCCTTAAAATAACATATCTGTGTTGGAATAGATTAATGCTATAAAAGTTAATGTAATTTATCATGTTAAAACAAGAGAAAAAAGGAAAGACATTTTGATTTCAACAGTCATAGAAGAAAGTATCTGTATATAGACACCAATTATTCTTTACAGAAATTTCATAGCATAGTAAGAAAATAAATTCCTTTTGTTAAAATGACATAGGAAACCTATGAAAAACATACAGCAGACAGACTCATTAGTAAAATGTTAGGCCGTAAAAACTGGAATTAAAAGAAGGCAAAAACAACTAAGAAGATTAAAACATTTTATAAAGGGGGGGGAAAGAAGGTAAGGTGCTGAAGGGTGATTTGGAGGTGTCTGGGAGAAGTTGGGGATGAGGAAGTGGACAAGATGAAAATAACTGTAATCATAAATAAAATTATCAAAGGCTTGATGAATATAATTTATAAAAGAACACCATTATTGAAATTTAAATAACCAAAATTTAATCTCTGGTTTTGTTTTTTGCTTTTTGGGAAGGTGTCTCTCACTATGTACCTCTGAACTCACTACATAGACCAGGCTGGTCTCAAATTCACAGAGATTCTCTTGTCTCTGATTGTCTAGTGCTGAGATTAAAGGGTGCAATACCATGCCTGACTATTTACATTTTTTAATATCATATTTTTAAGAACTTTACCTTTTCATCAAAATACTACTTTCTTTCCAAAATTACCATCAGTTTTATGTGGTTAGACTCAAAATTCCATGTTACCTGTCATTCCATGGCTTCTCATTCTCCCCATCTTGTACTCTGCTTTCAGTGATGGTAAGAGTGCTGCTCCAATAGCTATGCCATCTAACATGGCACTAAATTTAAGAACAATAGGCTTCTTCTCTAAGCCTTCTGGCAGTTGAGGAAATTCATTTGTTTCAATAGGAGTTTGATTAACACTTGTTGGAGTTTTTTCAGAAGGCAGTGGGGTTGCAATATCTTCTTTCATAGGCTGTGGGCTATAAACCAAAACACACACACCCAATAAAACTATTAGCAACCACCACATTACTGAATAAAATTACTGGATTTCTCAGTGGAAAAACACCTAAAAAATAATGATGATCTAGAAAACAAGGTAATAATGTGCCATATTTTATTAACATGAAAACTAAAGACCTAGATAAAAAAAATGTAGAAAAAAAAAGTCACTGATTTCTGAAACTATCAAAAGATACACTATTTCATCACTTTATAGGAGAGGGAAAAGTAAGCATGCATGTGCAAACATATACATGTGTGGACACACATACATGTCCATATAGAGAGACTTTAGTGAGTGTGCAAGCTCTCTCTCTCTGTCTCTGTCTCTCTCTCTTTGTCTGTCTGTCTATCTCTCTGTGTGTGTCTCTCTGTCTCTCTGTCTCTCTCTCTCTCTCTCTCTCTCTCTCTCTCTCTCTCTCTCTCACACACACACACACACACACACACAGATGCTATGAATAGGGGCAACATGCACAGGGAATAAAAGTTAACTGTGAAGTCAGGTGGTGGTGGTGCAGGCCTTTAATCCCAGCACTTGGGAGGCAGAGACAGATGGATCTCTGTGAGTTTGAGGACAGCCTGATCTACAGAGTGAGTGCCAGGACAGTCAGGACTATTTCACAGAGAAACTCTGTCTCTAAAAACAAAAACAAACAAAAAAGTTAACTGTGAAAAGGTCTGATTTTACTGCCTTTTAAAATGCTATATGGCATTGTACTCTGTCTTCAATCATAAATAGTAATTTCATAATAAAGGAATATACAAAACCATGCATGCTATAAATGACCAATGCAGTTTCTTAACATTAAACAAGGATTGACATTTCTAGAATTTATTAATTTGCTTTTTAATGGTATTACTTGTGATATCTCTAGGATCTCTTAAACAACCATATGCTTATGATCCCTATTTAGCATGGGACAAAAACATGGCTATTATGATGTAACACTATAATGATATGCACTATGATTCTCCCATGATGTCAATTGAATACTCTCCACCAGCCCCATAATGTGATAGTCAATATTTATAGTAACTGCTAATTTCCCTACAAATCTTTGTTGTCACAACAAAAATAAAAGGTCTATTTTATTGTACAGCTATGGAATATATAAAAAATAAAATAACTCACGCTGTGGAAGGCTGTCTAATAAGGTCTGAGATTTGTTTGGATAGTTGATGAGAACTTCGAACCATCATGCTGTGTAAGGTAGCAGGATGTTGCGGGATGTTGATGCTGATAGCTCCTACTTTGAATACTGCAGCATTGTTTGTCTTTAGCCCTCTCTGGGCACTGTACAGGGCTTGGGACTTAGCAATACTACATTTCACCACAGTCCTAGCAACAGAGGAGGAACACTATTAAAATACAGCTAAATGAAAATTTTTTAGAAAAATACCAAAGAACACAATTTGATAAGTTAGAATGAGATCATTCATGTCTCAAAACAGTCTGAAAAGTTAGTGTAAAAGACATTAAAATATACTCATTTTACACTGAATAGAAAAGTCTATTATTTCTTTAGCATATTTTAACATGTAAGTAAAAGCACAAACATTAACACATCTGTCTATCTGTCTATCTATCTAAAATCTCACTTTAATGTTTTTCTCACTGAACCATCTTTTTTCCTCCAATTTACTTTTGGGATCTAAAAAAGTGATAGACACTGAATATAAGAAGAAAAAATAAACTTATTGTACTTCTAAAATGTAATCAAAGAACAAATAAATAATTCTAACAATCATCTTGTTAGAAGAAATCAAAGGCAGGTGGCCTGCTGCTTGAACTCAGGAAAAGGAAGTGGGAATAGGCTCTGGTGTGATGAAACATGAAGGAAGTTGAGGCCAAGACTTTTAGTAGATCTGGCAGAACTCTGTAAACTGTGCTATCCATCAATATTTAGTCAGTCTTTCTAGACATCTGTCATGAACTTTTCATATATACAGTGGGCATACCAAGCAAGCTACAAACTTTTAGTCACTTTTTAGAGAAATCTTAACCATTTCTTCCTTTAATAAAACATGAGGGATACATGATGTGTAGCTTAAACTAAGTGGTAACTCTCTTCAATATGATGAAACTGCATAGGTGACTCATATTAATATTCTATAAACTAACTTATAGTTCAGATCTCTACATCTCTTTCAAGGCTGACAAGAGCATCCTTTACAACTTCTAGTTTAATTTGATCAGTGCAGGATCATCATGATATTTATTTATCTCTCTGAATGTCTTTTTCTGCACCATACATAAAGCTTACTGATGGTTATCTAAGAGCAGTAGCTTTGCTCAATGTGCAATGAACTTTTATTAGTTCTTTACTATATAGTAAAAGTTGAAAAAAAAAACAATATCTTCATTATTTTTCATGTACCTTTAAAATGTGCAGTAGCCTACCTAAATATCACTTAAGATTCATAAGCAAACATGCAGAACTTAATTCTCAATTTAAACCAAAATTCAGAATAGAAAGCTCGTAGACTACAGACTACTACGGTGTTCAAGCCAAAGACTTGAAGATCTGTCCTGCTCAACTGTAATCTTACCAGCCTTACATCAATCTAATAGCTCTCTTTCAACCCCAAACTCCCTCCAGGCCTCACCTCCTTGAACTGCCTCCAAACTTAAAAGAGGAAAGAAGGTGCAAGATATTAATTTACATAATGTAGCCTGTGCTGTCTCAAATCAGTTTTCTAGAAATTTTCTACAATAGAAATAGGAATGTGTAGAGTGACCACATGCTATTTAGTCAATGGTTAAAGCCAGAACATCTTTTGCACTTGGCAACTGTATTATAAATGACTTTGTCTCAGTAGAAAACCTGAGAATGGAATAGAGCGGCCTAATGTGATGTTATCACAACAAAGACCACCCTTTACTTTTTCATTACTACCTACATAATATCCAAGCCCATAAATAACTTCACCACAGATGTGATCATTGGCCACTAAAAGCATTCTCTCTAAAGTCAATATTGACTTTTTATTTTTGTTAAATATCCAGAGGAAGTGAATAAAAAGAAAAAATCTCTAGGTCCTGTCTGAGTGAAATTAAATATGTGGTTTTATTTAGGTTTTTCTGTAAAAGCAAGAGACATAAAAGATACTTTTTAAACCAATATTTAATACTTTTAGTTCGCTTATTAAGTGAAATAGAACATAATAATCTCAACAAATGACTTTTAACTGATGATGTTTTGTCTATGGCTGATTATCAATAATAAAGCAAATTTCATAAAATATGATAATCTTACCAGCAGGAAACATAATATAAAGATCACCAACATAGTTAATATTATTTAAATTTTATTCAAAAGTGTCCAAAGACATAACTAAAGCTAAGTAAAATGTTGATGTGACATGGTGACAGACTCATGTGGTGAACATACACACACCTCAAGTATGACTACAAACCAAATATCATATACACAATGATTTAAATTAAGACACTCAAAACATAAATTCATATATAGCAAAGCCATAGATAAAACTTGGCAATCAAATCTTCCCATTAAAAACAAAATTATAAAGCTGAAACATGCAAATGTATTGTTAGTTTTTAAAAATTACTTTGCAATTAACAAAAACTCACCAAGTGAACTTTTTTGGTTTCTGTCATAGTAACAAACAATAACATGTTTACAGAAGCACAAGTGACACATACTAAAACAAAGTCTGTCTTACCCTAGGAGACAGCCCTCACTTAGGCTATGATTGACTATTAACATGTTTTAATCTACTGGTGTTTATGGTATAGCTTTGAAATGGTAACTAACTATACACATCCCATGAAGATAATATAAACATACAGTATGATATTAATCACAAGCCATGAAAAATAGTATGACATACAGAAACTCTTGTTTGGCTGTACTTGTAGGAGATGTAGGAAAATCCTCCAATCTACAGATGCAGATTCAAGAGAAAGCAGGAAAACAAAAAGGAGGCAAATCAGCATTCATATGTAAGTTAGTTACAACAGGACTGCATATCAGGAAACTTTACTATAATGTCCAGCTCATAAAATTTTTCTTCAAATTACATTTGAAACTACTTTTCCTCATTCTATTTCCTTTCAATTGCAGTTGAAAATGAAATGCTGAAGAATAATTCCAAAACCAGCTAACAAGTCTTAAGAGGTTGACAGTAACAAATGAGTAACTTTTTTATTTCAAATAAGGGAGGAAAATAAGACATATCAACTCGACATTTTTAAAGCCTCATTTTATAAATGTTAAGTTTTACAAGCTCAAGAGACTGAAGTCATTCTCTTAAGAGACAGTATAGACAAGGAGACCCAAGATAAAACTAGCCCTGGGGACATTTAAGGGAATCTGGCTTGCTTTTGGAAGAGGCTAAAATAAACATGGCTCAGAGTAAATGAACAATTATGAAGTGTGCTGAGATGACTTGCTGCAGGAAGATGCAAGCAGGACAGCTTTAATCCCTTCAGAATGGGTCATTTTGAACAGCTTATGCTGATACTTTGGTCTTTATAAATCTCAGTTAAAAGTGGAGATAAAAATCACCTTAGCTCACAGAATTGCAGTGAGGATTAAGTAAATGAACTGATAATCAGTTCCTGGTCCATAGTAGGGATTTAAAGACACAAGTAAATATCACATCTGCTGTTTTCCTGGTCTTTTTTTTTTTTTTTTTTTTTTTTTTTTCCTTTTAAAGACTAGTAAATGTGATCTGGACCCTGGGAAGCTCCTATGAAACAAACTGCCAATGATTCCAAGTAACAAGTCTAAACTACTTGGACAAGAGATCTCTTCTACCAGGCTCTGACCTGTTTATCGATATCTATTTAAAATGCTGCCCAAGACAGGTTTTGCATTCTCCAGATCTCCAAAACCCTATGACTACAACTGTAACTGATCATTTTTCTTTAGTTGTCCTATTAATAAGTTTTACAGTAGGAGCCAAGTCTTCTGTTTAGTGGTTATCTAGACTAAGGGGTACAATGCAGGACACATTAGCATAACATTAGTTATGCCATCAAAGAAGAACAAATTCTCAAAATATGACCTTAACTATTAAAACATTTTTAGTCATAATGCAAAACTGATCCACCAAAACAAATCAGAAATTAAGGCAAATACTGCCAAAGACATAAACATTGTCATATGGTTAAATGCATTCTTCATAGACAGGTGTCTACATATCACAAGTCAGTGTTAACAATATCAGAATAATTCTGAACAGACCAAAGAACAGAACTTGCAGGGGGGAAAATAGAACAAAGAGGAGTTAAAATATAATAACAGGTTTTTGTTTATTTGGTTTTTGTTGTTTCTTTTTCTTCAAAGAGGTTCTCACATAATCCAGGGTAGCATGGGACACAATATATAGCCAAAGCTGGCCTCTATTTTGTGGTAATTGTCCTGCCTCAACCTCAACTAAATCACACTTGTGAACTACCGTACTGGTTTGATAAGCTCTTTTTAAAAGGCTTAATTTATATTGTAACACAGATTTTAAAGGCTTTACTGTTAAGTTTGTTAAATGCAAAATGACAAAGTCTAGGTGAATCTGAGTAATTATTACTTAATTAAAGTCATTACTTAGAAGTAATGATTACTTACTATAAAATTAACAGTTTGTATTCATGTAATTTTAATTAACTATTTAAGTGACAAGAAAATTTACAACCTACATGCTAAACAGAAATTTGTACTGTGATCATTTTTCCTATAGGACAAACTAGTAGTAAAAATGACCAAGTACTAAAAATTGGCTCTTTCTTTTTCCTTCTTATTTTTAAACAGAAATGAATTTCGAGTACACAGGGGTAACAAAATCAATTATTTTTTCCAAAAATATTTTATTAGGTGATATTCTTGGGAGCTTCTTTAGAGATTCTAGCAGAAGAGTGCAGCTACCTGACCAAAAACTGGTCCTTCTCTATTGGCAGTGACAGAGGAAGGGGACACCAGCTTAGTCAGCCAGATCATCCAAATCAGCCCTGGTGATCAATGGGGTGTCGGATTTTGCAGCCAAATTGCCCTCATATCCTATCATATGATATTCTTAATGACAGTATCTAAAAACACTGTATAAATCTCAAAATTCACCAAGTATGAGTTCATTCAAGGAATTCTAAGTGTTCTATAAACTGTAACAAAGTACAAGAAAACAGTAAAAGTAAATACACTTACTGAATATTTGGTGTGATCCCTTCAAGTAGCACAATATTAACCCCACCAATGTGAGCAGTAGCACACGTCTCAGTCATCTTTTGATGTAAAACATCTTGAATATGAGAAAAAAAGTAATTTGAATTCTGGAAATAAGATCATTGTATCTTGTATTGAAATTATTTTATTAACAATATATTTGATAACAAATAACTGCAAATTATAATAAAATGTGCTCAATTACTGTCAAGCTGCCTTAAAAAAATTTCCTCAGCTTATTTTTTTGTATTCATATATGCATACAGAGTATATATGAAAACTAGAATTATGCAAAAATACACTTTAACATGCCTTTATGAGTTAAATAATTTATTGGCATTAAATGGTTTATACCACAGATGTACTTTGAAAGAAAAAAAAGAAAGCAAATAAACTACTATCCTTGGTTCATGTAATTCCTATGATTTTAAAATAATTATTACTTACAAAATTAAATAAACATGTCATTTTGTTTGATTTTCTTGTTAGCATTTTTTCATTTAAGTAAATCCTATGATACAATTTGTAACAGCTAAATATTAAACTATCTTGGGGCTATAAAAATAAAAATCAGCTCTTTAACATCATTCATTTTCACACAATTATCATTTTTTTTTGTTTTTTCTAGGTTTGTAAGAACTAGAACTGCTAGGTCAAATAATAAATATAGTTTAAAGACTATAAAACATATTAAACTTTGGGAATATAAACCAATTGATTTAGAAGTGAATGCCCATTTCCCAGATTCTAACCAAAAGTATCAATATAACTCTTAATATTTATTTAAAAAAAAAAAGAAGAAAAAACTGGTTAATTTTAAAACCAGTAAAGTTAAAGAAAATTTAACTTCAATATAGCCATCTGAAGTATGTGCAGTATACATCCTTTGCCTTGTATTTGAGAATTAATGTATTTGCATTTCTCTCAACAATTTGTAATCTTTTGTTCACTAATTTTCTTTAATCTCATATAAATTTTCACGTAATATGAAACAAAGTTAAAGATGGGTATTTAATGCAAAATTTAGACTTGTTAATTGGGTAATCATAAAATTAACAAAAAACGTTTGGCCATTCATAATTTTATTTCTTTGTGTCATACAACAATTTCTGAAACCGGGGTACACTTACAACTGATTACATCTGGTGGAATTATTTTCTTTGTGATACAAAAAGTTATGGAGCATACTCAAAAGATGGTCTCCAAGATTTAACAAAGTATTATACTTCCTGTGATCTTTTTTTAGATTAATGGCACATTTTCATTACTAGAGGGGAACTTTTCTATCCACTAATAGAATTTTTATAAAGTTCTTAACTTTTATAAAGATATTAAAAATGAGTATTAGATTATAAGATTTTTATAGTAGTAATAAGGAAAAGCATATTTTATAAATTTCACTTTTTTTCTTGACTTTTCAGACATCAGAAACATGTTAGTAGCTGACATTCAAAGACAAGCTAGTAAATAGGTGCCACTCAGCATAAAACATTAATGAGCCCATGCCCAAAGACTTCTGTTAGTTATGAAAGCTCCATCTACTCATTGATCTTGGCTAATTTGCAGAATTTTAGCATGTCTCATTTTCTGAAAAAAAAAAAAGCCTGCTAAGTAGGAATTTCAGCAACATGGTAGCATTCACTCTTTCAGCAAAGCAACATTCCAGTATTAGGAAAGCTTCATACCTTTCATTTTTTCCTTAAGAGTGAAACTGCCATGGATCCTCTTCAGCTCTGATTCCATTGTCAGCCCACCAATATCTGCCTCTAGGTGTGTGCGATTCACCATCCCAATCCCAAACACTATTAAAGTAACATGCTGAGGTTCAGAGGTTACCAGACTACGTTTCCTCTGTGTTTTAGTCAAACTGTTGTTGTCTTGTTCATTCTCGAATACAACTCTACATGTTGGCTCTGTAGGACTCCGAACACCTTTTAGTAAATACAAGTATATGGTATGAGATTTGGAAAATGCAATGTAAAAAACATGCTAAATACTAGCTTTCTTGTTTTCAAATTCCAAACTAGACTTAATTGATGTAACTATTTTTTTTTCAACATCTTCCTTAGTATCTACTGGACTAACTGATTAATCTAGATATTTGAAATTAAGTCTGTCTGAATGTTTTAATGAGTTATCAATGTTAGGGAAGTCAGGGAAGATGGGAAGTATGTTGATAGAATATCTGAACACCAGCACTATTTTCTCTCCTTGGTGACTACCAATTACTCTGCATTTCAATAATTTATACCATTAATATGGTGAACAACCTACCTTCATTTTTAGCATTCCTAAACAGAAATTTTAAAATCATAAAAATGCCTATTACCTGCCGGTCCAAATGTTTCTGAAGACTTTTCCAATATTCCTGTTGGATCCGAAATAAGTGAATAAAAGTTAAGCAATTTATACATATTCTGCCAGCACTCAGCCGATGGCTCACTTTGCTCTGACACTGTGATTGAATCAGAGTCATCCATATGAATGGTCATGTGATCTACCACATCTTTTGAACCTTTCCTAGATACTTTAGAAGTTCTTCTTTCAGACCTTCCCAGTGAGTTTTTGTTTCTGGATTCTTTTTTGTTGTTCTCATTATTGGCCCGTTTGTTCTTGGCATTATTTACTCTGTTGCCACCATTAAGACTTCCTCTAGAACTGCGGCTGAAGTCAGATGAACGGAAATCCCGGTGTTTTCTGGTTTTGAAGGTAGGTGTAGGGGAAGCTGATCCAGCTGTGTATCTACTAAGTTTAATGTCTGTCTGAGTTGCTTTGATGTCATCTATCATTGTACTAAACTGATGGATAAGACGAACCAAAGCCATATCCACATGTTGACTTATTGACTGACAGGAAATAGTAAAGTTGCAGTGGAAGGTGTTGTAATAGCGCTTATTGAGATCATGAAAGGAAAGGGCATTGGTGGAATTCTGAGGAGTACACACTGACTTTTCCATCACAACAGCACTTATGCTGAAGGTTTCCAACATTAATGCTGGCTTGAACTCAAGTGGGGGAAGATTCACATGGCCTTGCCTAAAATGTTTAAAAGAAAACAAAAGGCTGTTACTTCCTTTTTTGAAGAACTACATACTCTTAGCATACTCTTATGCATTTATAAGCGTAATAACCTCCAAGGTGGAATGTACCATTAAGCAAGAGATTCTATACATTATGTGTTTGAACTAGTCTAGTCTTTTCAGGAACTAGCAAACAGCCTTTAGTTTTTCTTGTTAATTTTACTCTAAAATTGACTAAGAAGTCAAAAATCACTCATTCTCAATTTTAAAAGTTTCAATAAAATAAGGAAACTTACTTTCTTGCTTTCCAACAGCATACCCAACAATATGGAAATTTACACTTAAGATATCAATTAGAACCAGCCCCTCATACTAAATGACAAATTGAATTTTCGAACTTATAATTTTATTTGTTATTGGAAAGAAAATCCTCACAGTGGTTTGCGAAGTTGCAAGTGGAAATGAAAACTAACTGAAACAAAACCACATTAAAAACACTTAAAATCTTACACAAAATTATTGTTAAACCCTTCACTTATTTAAAAACTTTTGTGTAAGAATTAGAGTCATTTTCAACATTTTAATTTTAAAAGCCACTCAACTTCTATCAATAACAATAAATCTCAAGTAAAGCAGCATTTCTCTTCCTTTTCACTATGCATTGTGAGTACATTGCCACAACGGGCAAATGAAATGGAGACTATATTTCTATTTAAAAAATCAGAAACTACCAGGCAGTGGTGGCACACGCCTTTAGTCCCAGCATTTGGGAGGGAGAGGCAGGTGGATCTCTGTGAGGTCAGCTTGCTCTACAGACTGAGTTCCAGGACAGGCTCCAAAGCTACAAAGAAATGCTGTCTTGCAACCCACTCCCCTCAAAAAGTCAGAAACTAAGTTAACTATGAGTTTATAACTAAACCATGCAATTCCTTACTGAATACTAACATTTATTAATAAAAAGTATGTCACATTATAGTATATTATGTGGTTACAGAAGGGAACACTGGACACTAAGCACTAGAACAAACATAAGACTAAAAGATATGAAAAGAATCCAAAACTGAGGAGGGGGATAACAAATATCTGAGAAAAAAAATAAACAAACCAAAAAACATGAAATATATAAGGATGACCAAAATGAAGAACAGCGAAGAAAAGGAGAAAAGAATTCCAGGTACATGTGAAGCAGTCACTTAGGACAAAGCAGCCAAGTGAGTTAAGGACTGGCAATATGGTCAAAGGTGGCATTTCTGATAATGTTTTGCAACATATTTAGACTTTCTTTGTATTTTTACAAGGTGTAAAAGTATACCCAAAGTAGAATTCCAATTCCTCAAATGAGCAGTCAAACCTATTAGTAGATACAAAACTGCCTATACAAGCAGTAAAGAAACGGAAGAACTACTCATGATAATACAGAATGGTAGTAATAGCTCCTATATTTAGTGCAAATATGCTACCTTTGTCTTCCTGTATATTTGTTTCTGATGGCTATACTCTCAATATGAATTTTACTCTATTCCTGATACAAAATACCACCGGAGGGGCTGGAGACTAAGAGTGCTTGCTCTGCAATCATGAGAAGAGGTATCCAGACCTCAGCATTCATTTAACAAGCCAAGCATCCCATCAACACCTGTAACCCCAGTTCTAAGGGCTAGGGAAGTAGGATTTCTAGGGCTTGCTAGCTTCCAGCGTAGCCAACAAAACATTAAACTCAGGTGAAGGAGAGACATTGTTACAAAAGTATAGGTAGAAAGCGTTAGAGAATACCTGACACCTTTTTCTGGTCTCTGTGCATGTGTACACTCCACCTCTATAAATACAATGTGTGTATACAATCACACAGACACATGTATACATATATAAATATATCCATAACTATACAAATGTGCTAAGTCAACTGAAAAGGTAAGTTAGGAATAAATTATAAGTGCAAACAACCATAAAAACTCTACTACTGAAGCTAAGCATTTCAATGCTAAGTGCATTTATCAAGAGATATACTTTAGAATATCTCATGTACATGCTACAAAAATATGCCTAAAATTGACTGCTTAATCCATTAATAAAATCAACAAATTATTTATAAAAAACATTATTATTATATTTATTAAATAGAAATTATCTCATTGTTACTAAAATTCATTATAATCCTTGAATAAAAGCTTATACAATATGAAAAATACCTTCTTGCTCTTTTGCCTTTCCTGTCTTTAGCTGTGTCTGAATCTACAATGTCTGCTCTGAGGCAGTCCAAAGTTCCTGAAAATGAAAGGTGTTCTCCAAAGTACATCCGGTAACAGAGGGGCATTGTGTCCTGTGACTGGATTCCAGTATGACTCAGTAGAGGTTTAAAAACAACCTGGAAGACAGCAAACAGCCACATTAACATAATTAATTAACTGTTCATCATTTAATCACTTCTGTTCTTATTCTAGCACATAGTATCTATTATCACAAAATGAAACAAAACCAAGACATCATAATTTTTTGACGAAAGCAAAGATTACCAATAACTTCCCTGAGAGTAAAATAATTTAATTTGCACTCATTCATGCTTTTTATAAACCCTATGGATAACCAGTGAGTTTCTATTAGAATAAAACAAAATGGGTACCAGGTCAGGTCTTGTAACACAAGCCTATTATCACAGCTAATAGAGAAGCTAGTCAAAAACAATGAGAATTCAAAGCCTGCTGGGCTACAGAGTTCCAGCCTGGGCAATTTAGTGAGACCTTATCTCAAAATAACTGTTTAAAAGAAGATGTGGCTATAGTTCAGTAATAGAGCACTTGCTTAGCATGAGAGAGGCTATGAGTTCAATCTCCGGGAATAGAAACAGAAACAAAACAACCCAGAACCAATATATAAGGTTCACTAAAAATTTATCACTTCTTGTAATAATAAAAAACCCAGTTTATATATTATATTATGAACATTTATCCCATTTTAAATGATATCACTTGTCTATATTAGTCATTTAACATGTTTTAGCACATATAATTTAAAGATTCCTTTTTTAAATGCTTACAGAAGGACGTAACTCTGGTCAAATCTCCATGTCACAGAAGCAAATATATGTGTATAATAGCAGAGTAACATAACACCCTAACTACTGACTGTATGGTGTCTGTTTCTCTTTCCTTATACATATCCTACATATGAATGCTATTTAGTGGGTCCCCAGCTCCTTCTAATTCACTGCACCCACCCCTTAGTGATTTGATTTTGTCTTGAAGCTTATGTCCTATCAAAAGAAACAAACGAAGGAAGGATTATGCTGTGAGACTCAAGTCCAGATTTTCAGATATCCTGGGTCACTTTAGTTCTTTGTACTTAAGAATACATGTCACTCTTGTGAAGATGTGAAAGCCTAGTGTGAAAAAAACAATTTTACTTTAGTGTGGCACATGGAGAGAAATTTTCCTTTTGACTTACGTCAGCAGTGAGAGTGCTGAAGCATTTGGTAATTTGGTTCTTAATTTTTTGAGGGAGCACCATTGTTTCTCTAAGGCTATACCAATTAACTACATATTATTTGTTACATTTTTTTGAAATATTTACAAACCTGATTTCTTAATCTCATCTATAGCATATTGATCTCTTGTGGGGCCTGACAACTAGCCCTAATCAGATGGCACTATGTTTTTGCCTGCCCAGAAATGAACTGCTCTATCCCAGTCATTACAGTGCTCAGACCTGAGTAATAATTTACACAGGTCCCCTGTAATGGGTAAAGGAACTTAATATGGAGCCAGGTATCCCTTAAGGGTCTTTGACTTTTTACTCTAGAATACCTGGGAGATACTAAGTGGCTTGCAGGTAAGAATAGGATAATGGGCTGTGAGGTATTAATGCTGCCTTTGTTTCTGTAAAACCTACTTAACTGCTATAGGAAAGGGATGAAATGGTCTATATAGCAGAAAATAAATAACCAAGAGATGTAAGACAATATCAGTCACTTAACATGTTTTAGTCAAATACATTATTTTATATTTTAAAGATTCCTTCTCTAAATGCTTACAGAAGTGCACTATTCTGGTCAAATCCCCAGCTATCTTAATGTCACAGAATTACATGTATCTAATAGTAGAGTACCAACTGCCCATCTGTGGATTCAATTCCATGGATAGTTGTAATACACGCCTTTCTGATATCTGCCTTTAAAACTACCTTACCCCCCTTCCAGCATGCCCTTTGGCTCTAAGGCTACAGTCCTTTTGCTAGCAGTAAGAATAAACTCATTGAATCTAAATTTGAATTGAGTCTAAGTCTTTGTCTTTCCCAGTGGATTCAAATACTAATGAGCACAACTCTCCCATCTGAAAAAAAAAGGAAGTCCTAAAAACTACTCCAACACATAAAATAAATAACTATGGTTTATGTGACATAGAAAAAAAAAGGAAGCTAATAATTTACAAATTTCAGCTTTCTCAAAAATTTTTAGAGTAAAAATACATATTACGCTCAAAGAGCTCTATTTAAACATCAATTATTTCTCATTTCTGTACAAATGTCATTCCATCCCAACCTTACTTTCCTTTGTGAATGACCTTCTGAACTCCTTATAAGTACATATTTACATTCAAGCCTCTTTTTCCAACAGTTCTCAATCTCTATGTCCCACACTCCAATTTGTCTTCTATTCATTCAAACTTAAGATATTCCAAAAGATTTCACACTATTTGTTTATGTTAAATCTCAAACCCTGGGACAAATGGCTGAGATGCCTATTTAACATAACAAAGCAGACCTGGCAGCTAGGCTCTCCCAGCATCCCCTAGTCCCAACATGTTATAGGGTATAGCTGTCATACCCTGTCTTTTACTCCCACCCAACCCAACTCCCCAGGCTCGGGGGCTGGGCTGTCCTTCCCCAAGAGGCTCTTCCCTATATACTTGGTTACTTGCCCCTTTTGTACCTTTGCCCTCTTGGCTCTGCATCTGCCCCCCCCACCCCCGCTCCTCTCCTCACATGGCCCAGCTCAGGCTGATCATGTCCACTTTGAACTCTCCCTGATATCCATGACTCTAGCTATGCACTCCCTTTTATAAACTTGGTCCTCCACCATGCCTAGGAGTAGTCATGTCCTTTCCTTTTTTTTAAAATCAGTCTATACTTTGCAAAGCCACAACTTTTTTCCTAGAGTTTCATGATTATTGGTATGATAATACTTCAACAGTTCACTTTTCACTGCTTCTTTTTCTGCTCATTCATTTACATTGCTTCTCATGTATCTCTACATGTTTTAATTACTTTATTTCTCTATTCTAAATCAAATATCTCCCAATTGCTCATTTAATAAAGTCTTAACTTTATATGAAAGACTGTGGGCTATGATAAAATTAATTTTCTAGTCATGGTCAATTTTCAACACATAACAAAAACATTATAATGGGACTTTCAATTTGATAACCTATTGGTTAAATTGCATTCATAATTAATCAATGTACTTTTTAAAGGCTGTTCCTGTTCTGCATGAAGGCTTCTAATCACAGGCACAGAACAGAGTTCATTTGAACTTCAGGTATCAATTGCTTAATAGTTCCTGCTCTAAGTCCTGCTGCTGGAGGTGACATCAGTATCAAGTAAAGCAAGCAAGCTCACCTGTGCATCAGCAAGCTGAACAGCAGGAAAGCCTTGGTTTGCTTCTTCTACACCTGCCACGTCATCTTGACTCGTACTATGCTGAGAATGTGTCCCATCCAAAGTATTCTGATCACTAGACAAGACAGTGTTGAAATCTGAGGCTGATGGTATCGTAGGAAGATTGGGTGCAACTCCTAACAGCAAAATTTCAAGAATAAAATATGAATCATTTGGAAATCATAAAAGGGTATAACAAGTAAAATTTAAAAGAATCAATGTTATAGTCCCCTTACTAGACCACTGATAAGGAAAAGAAATACTAAAATTTGTAATAAGAAAATTGATAGAGGTAATTTATTAATAAAAATAAAATTAAATATTCAGAAAATACCAAAGATCTTCATCCAGGTACTCAAGCCAGTCAGTCCAAAATGTGGAATTTTATGACTGGAAAAAGCTTTGAAAGGCAAATGCAGTACAGCGAAAGCCATAGTGTTAACAGAATCACACTCAGGCTTTCCTGAAGATGAACACAACCATATGAACTATGGCTTCCCTGGGCACCTCCTTTATCATGTAAGTTGCCAGACAATGGACCCTTGAGAAAGAGAGGAACTGCTCCATTCTAGTTCTCCTTGTAATTTAAATTATAGCTACTCAGAACAACAGTGACATGAGAACCAGAAAAGACACCAAGAAGTTCAGGGTGCCATCTGTCTATCTTCTTCAGTCAAGGGTCAAGGCAGAGACCTAGGTAAGGCTATTAGATCACTTCAAAACTGAGATGGGCCACACCAACAAGAGAAAAAGCTGGGTAAGCACTTACAAATCAAGTACTTTTCACATTTTAATAATTTCTATATGGAAAGAATTCACATGGTTCAGATAGCTGTTTTAAAGATTTATTTTTAGTGACCATTAGTAATCAGGACCAAAGCCTACTAACTTGGAAAACCTTCAAAAATAGGAAAAAGAAGGCTAATATACTCAACAGGATATAGCAACCACTTTCTTGGGGAATATCCTGTCAGTTTTCTTTCTACACATGCATATTCTTTTAAAATTAATAAATGGCCCTCATTTATCTCTCTCCTTGAGGAAAGAAATCTTATTTTACTGTTTATATAGATCTGATTACATATTTGTTAAGTAACTACAAAGAGTATATGAAATGATACAGTTATGTCTCAGAGAGAGCTAGACAAATTCAAAGTATTTTCTATACTGTAGGTACATCGGGTTATAACTATACCTTTTGTTTTTTAACCTGCCTCCTTTGGTGTTATGAATGTTTAACTAACCACATTAAATGGAAATCTTTAAATCTCATATTTGATATAACAAGAACACCAAGTGATAGTTTAATTTACCATTTTCTGAATGAGTCCAACTTCAATCAAATATCACTTAAGCATCTGATAATATAATTATCCTCTGAGAAACCAGATTCTGCTGTAACTGTTTGTGCCACTTAAGACAGTTAAGATAAAAATAACAATTTTAATACCTGTTGGAAGACTGTTATGTCCTGACTTTGTAACAGGAGATTCCTGTACCACACTTCCACGATTACCCACAGCATTTGACATCCAATTATAAAAACTCACAGATGATGGCTCAGATAACAAAGGATGTTCAGACAACATGTCAGTGGCTACCGTATTTCCTGAAAACAAAGTTTACTTAGAATAAAATTATTATATACTATAACACAGAAAAATGTCACATAATTTCAGAAAGTCAGATAAAAATGTCTTTGCAAATATTTTTTTTAAAGATTCCTTTACTTTTATTTTATACATATAGGTGTTTTGCCTGAGTGTGTCTGTGAACAAAGGGCATGCAGCGCCTGTGGAAGTCAGAAGAGGACATCAGAATCCATTGGAACTGGAGTTAAGACAGTTGTCAGCAGCCATGTGGGTGCTAGGAACTGAACTTAGGTACTCTGCAAGAGCAGCTAGTGCTCTTAACTACTGAGCCATCTCTCCAAATATTTTTTAACTTCATGAAGTTGCTATATGGATTCTAAGGTATTCAGTACAGAATTCATTTTTATTATCACAGAGTGATGATTCTACAGTCCTTAGCCTCAGCATGTGCAGATTGGCATTAGTCAGCTCTTACTTAAAAATAAAGGAAAGGCATAAAGAAAAGTTACAATTTTCTTCTAAAATATTTTCTCAAAAACAAAGTATACTAAAAAGATTACCCATGCAAGCAAAGTATATAATAAACTTTTTTCTATTTCTTAACAAAACAAAATTAATTGAAAGAATTATTTTTAGGTGTGTGTGTGTGTGTGTGTGTGTGTGTGTGTGTGTGTGTGTGTGTGTGTGTGTGTGTGTGTGTGTGTGTACACACAGAGGAGGGACCTAGATCCATTGCAGTGAGATACCTGTTCTTGTTAAGGAGCTACTTTTCACAGCTGCACTACTTCTCTGAGGAGTGCCTTCCAGAAGGTTGTGCAGGCTTGGGAAGCTTCCAGTCAGATAGCTAAGAAGGCTCTCCTTTCTTGGACTCTCCTTTACTGGCATCCCAGCACGTCCAACATGTACTGGAGAATCTGTAGCAGTGTCTCCACTGGTATAACTCAGAGAATGATATGGATGAATGCCCTATAAAATGAACACAGGATTTTTTTCTGACATATGTAAAAATGACTCCTGATAATTACAACCTCTATGACTATTGTTATTGCCACTAGCTATCCTATCTTTAATACAGTGATTGTGTCAACTAAGATTGTTGAGTCTGAAATGTAAAAAAGCATTTTCTATAACTTTGTAATACAATATTATGGGCTACACATCATATTCAAGTATATCCCTTGAAGTATTTTAACAAAGAATCATTAATCAGTTTCTAAGGCTGAACAGGAGTCATAGAACGACATCTCCAACAGAACAAAGGAAATAAAATGTTGGTAAATATCTAAAGGGCGAGTATTCAGAGCATCAGGACCTAAGCAAGTCATGAGAAAGAGTGTCTATAGAGGTTATGAACATGCTTATAGCTATTTAAAGAAGTTGCCAGAAGCAATTCTTTTTATCACTGCTTAATTACTGATCCAGCAACTGATACCCAAAAACTTCTCTTAAAAAACTAAGAATCAACTTGTTACATGACTGATACCATCAAAAGTAAAGTATCACTGCCAGGAAAGGCATAATGCATTACACATAATCTCAGCACAAAGGAGGCTGAAGCAAGAGACCTGCCATGAGTTCAAGGTCAACATAATCAACACAGTAAATTCCAGGCCAGGAGAAACAAGATTTTTATCAAAACAAACAAAAATCAAGAAACATATAAAACACAGATCAAAAAATAACAACAAAACTAGAAAAGGAAAGCCATTTGACAATCTCTCCTGTACTCTTTCTTTAAACTAGAGGTAAGCATAGACAACCAACAGAAAGGAAACTAGAGCCTTTCTGAGTAAGAACAGGTGATACAGAAAAAAGACCACTAAACTATTAGCAGAAAGCAGAAAGGCCTACATTTTTATATGCCCTCATTCAGGTGGGGGAAGGGAAAGAAACTTATCAACTGTAGGAGATAAGAGTGAGCACTTACGACATACTAAACATGTGTTATGCATATTTCATGTTATTTAATCCTTTGTATGCTTTTTTATGTAGATTATTAGCTTTGTCTCATTAAAGAAAAATCAGTTTTATAAATATCAACTAAGGAAATTTAAGATATTATGGTATCTTTGCTAACTAGTTTTGATTGTCAACTTGACACAGCCAAGTTGGGAAGCCTGTCTAATGGGGCATTGTCAAAACTGGGTTGGCCTATAGCCGTGTCAGTTGAGGACTGTTTTAACTGCTGATGGATGTGGGAACGTAGCCTGTTGCAAGTGGCACCACTCCCTAGGCAAGGAGTCCTGCACAGTATAAAAAAAGATGCATATATTCTTGATGGTCAATATGATGTGACTAAGGTGCTCGAGTCCTTGTCTTGACTTTCCTAAAATGACGGACTATAACATGAAATATAAGTCAAAAAAAAAAAGCAACTTTCCTCCCCTGTGTTGCTTTTTAAGAGTATGTATCATAGCAACAAAAAAGAAATGAGAATACTCACCCTTCTAGCATTTTAATAATAACAAAGAATGCACCAATCTATTATTGTGTGTTTTAAAATTACCACTTTAACAAATATTTTAATTTAAAAGGGAATGTGTACACAAAATAAAAACTTTCAACACATAAGAAACTTTAGTAGAAAGTTCTGTGTTTTAATTTTCTAGATTCCTTCCCCAATGTTTTTCTAGTTTCTTTTCTTCCTATATTATTTATGTGCTATAAAAGCATACACACTGTGGTGGTTTGAATAAGAATAGCCCCCATAGGCTCACATTTGAATGCTTGTTCTGCAGTTGGTGTAATAGTTTGGGAAGGATTAGATAGTGTGACCTTATTGGAGGTGTGTTAGGGGTGGCCTGGAGGTTTCAAAAGCCTATGCCATTCCCAGCTACCTCTCTTTCTTTCTGCCTCATGGTTATCTTAGCATGTAAGTTCTCAGCTATTGCTCCATTGCCATGCCTACCTGCTTGCTGCCATGCTTTCAGAATGACAGCCATGGATTCCAATCCCCATTTAAATGCTTTCTTTTACTGTTGTGCCCAAATTCTGAACCCCAAAATTACTAAGACACCCATTCTGATGCAAAAGCAAAGAATCTTTTATTATTTAACGAGTTAACTGTATTAACTTGGGCCCTTAGTATGTTTATCATGGCAGGTAGAATGAGAAGGACTCCAAGAAACAGCAAAGTAGGGAATTTATTTCGTAAAGCAAGGAGAGTGTCTAGGAGTATGCAACAGTCTCAGGATTGGTGAGCTTCTGGGCTTGGGCAACCTGTCCTGTGTTAATTGGTCAACTGGTTGTTATGGCCTATAGGCCCTCCCAGGGCGGTTGCTATGCCCTGCATGATACTGTTATGCCACTTTTACTGTAAAGTTCCATAAAGCATCCTAAAGCATGCCTAAAGCCCACCAGCTAACTTCTGATTGGTTCCTTGCCACTTGGAGGGTATCTGACCTCCTAGTGACTAAGGCAGCTCCTGCAAGGTCAGAAGGCCAGAAACTAAGCTCATGCTGAGTCAGGGGCCTTTGTCTTACTAGGTCTTTTCTGCAGCCTGTCAAAGCAGGGGGTTGGGTGAGGGTCTGGAACCTTCATTATAAGTTGCCTTGGTCAGGGTGTTTCTTCACAGCAGTAGAAAAGGAAAAACACACATACACACACAAACACACACCCCTATCTGCTATTAATCCAATCCAAGTATCTCCGGTGACATCCATAGCTGTACACAGACCTAACCTGTTTTTGGAAAGACTGTGGTAGGCATTTATAACAGTGTACATATGTTAGACCCCCGGAAAACTCAGGCTTCCGGGATCCCAGCCCAGAACCGAGGTCACCCAATCACCAGATGGATTCGAAAACTTGCTGCAAACTGCATGAGGCTTTATTATTTTTTTTTTTAACGAGCTAACCCCATGTTAGCTTGGGTCTTTCACCCATGGTGGATGGCTAGCAAAGACACTGCAAAGCATCTACATAGAGATCTTATAGGGCAGTGTAAGGGGAGTGTCTAGGGGTATGCACAGGCTCAGGATTGGTGTGCCTCCAGGCTTGGAGGGCTTGCCCTGTGCTGATTGGCCAACTGGGTTGATATGGCCCATAGGCCCTCCCAGGGTGGTTGCTAAGCGTCATTGCTGTGTGCTTGTCAGTAAAGTACACCCAGAGTCGTAAAGCATAGCACCACCAGCTAACTTCTGATTGGTACCTTGTCATGAGGCAGGCACCTAACCTCTAGTGACTAAGGCAAGGTCAGAAAAGCACGTGTCCGGCTGTTATGGCTGCAGAAATGGGGAGCTAGTCCCTTCAATAATTTATTAATTCTTTTATGTCATGTCCAATATTTTCCCATTTAGTATTGCCTTTAAAAAAGCTCTAGGATCTGTCTGATGATTTATGGTAACAAAAATGAATAGTTGTTGACAAGGAAAGATTTTAACTTTGCATATATAATTATCATGCTGTCCTTCAAAAGAGTCACAACCATGTTCACTTTTTGTGCAACTGTTTTTTCCCAGATTGAAACATTCCACTCCTAGTCCTATAAGTAACCTAATAAAATTCAGTGCTTCTTCAAGTTGGACTCTGGTGCTATCTGTATTTTGGTCCATCATGGGTTCTCTATTTGGGGTAAGTAGGCATGTGTGTAGTGTCTCCCCAGGACAAGGTTTATCATACAACAATATTCTAACATTGTGTGAGAATGACTGTTTTCTTATGTTTTCACCTATAATGTGTAATATCCAAAGTTTTAGTATTCTAATCTTATAGATAAAAATGGAAATGTCATCTTCGTATGTGTATATATTTTTTGTGACATTTTTTATATCTTTATCCATTTTTAAATTTTTTTTTTAGTATTTTAGTATCTTGTTTTTTCTTAGTGATTAGGAAAAGACTTGTTTATTTGGGAGCACTTTTTCATGTGTATTTTATTTATAATTTTTATTTAGAAGTTTAAATTTTAATGTCAAAGTTATTCTGAGTGTCACTGTAAGTCTACTTGCAGACTTTGAATGAATGTCGAACTGCTAACTAGCATTTTCAGTTCTTGGAAAAGCAAACTAACATAAAAAAAAAAAACCATAACAATACAAAGTATCAGATACAGTTAATATGTCTTAACTCAGTTATTTCTCCAATCCTCCACAGGAGTTTGCTGTCAAAATCCCTACCTTACAAATAAGGATACACAATACAGTCAGCAATTTTTTAAGTTACAGAGCAGGACTGAAATGAGGGTATTACTCCATATGCCATTCTACTCACTAGGATATATTGTCCCTTTTATCAAGTGTTCTTTAAACTTGTTAAAACAATGGAGTGTAAATTAAGATCTTAATTTGTAAAACCCAACCTAAGCTTTGCATTGGTAATACACAGCCTAAAAGGCTTCTCACTAAAACTGATATGACAAGATTATCAACATTTTTATTGCATATAATATTCAGTAAGATAGAATGAACACATAAGTTTAGTAAAATATTTAAAAGTATTAAACATTGATGACATAATTTTCATGGAAATATATATACTGAAAATAATTAACCAAATTAATTTCAACATAAACTACTGGAATATTTTGAGTAAACATCTAATATATTTAATATTGAAATTAAAACAATAGGCTGACACTATTAAGTTTAAACTCCATAATCAAAACCAGCAATACTATACCTTTATTTTTAATGCAGAGTCACTATGGGTGTGAGTTTTAGAAAGCTTCCTCATTATTTCAGCTCCAGTGACAGGTCCAGAGCTTCCAGGTGGTGGCCGGTTAGCTGTTCCTTCTAGAAGCATTGTGTGTTCACTGACTGTGGCTAAAATGATCAAAAAAAGACTATGTTTTATGACCATACATTTTCTTGAAAAACCAACTAACAACATTCTGATCTGTATAACTACAATCCATTTTTATAGGCTGAAATAATTTTCTAATTTTTATATTTTTGTTTTCTTACTCTCCAATCTTAATTTGAGTTTAAACAATCCACTAATACAGTGACCAAAAACCAATTCTATCACCCTCTAGAATATGCAGAGTGCCACAAATGAATACAGATGCCAGGAGTTAATTAGAAGGGAAAGCCACTGAACTAATTCAAACGCTGTACATAAATAATTCTGGATAATAAGCAATAAAATACAGGCCACTTTTTTGATGTATTTATTAAAAGTAAAAATTTAAACATTAAGCTATATAAATGTTCTGAAAGCTCTAATTTTGAGTATTCCTTTCCCCTACTTTTAAATTCTTTTTCAAAACATTGAAAGACATAATAAAAAAAATTAACCTTTGGCAAAAGTTAAAGTAAAAACATACATTTCAAAAACATATACCATGTTCAGATGCAGCACACTTTATTTACAGAATTGTATATTCAGCTCAGGCTTCCAAATTTACTTAAAGATCAAATATATGTAACAGGCAATAAGACAAAACTCCTTTAAAAACAGATAAATGGGGCAAATAGAACTTTAAAAGGCGGATTATATTGATGAGTTTGCTATACAATTTGTCTCTACTGGACAGAACATCAGTCTACTGTAGCTCACAAAGATAAATTATAAATTTGTTTAGTAAAAAGATTCCAAAGTCAATGTGAATATGGATTTATAAAATTTCAAGATAGAGTTTTTCTGTATATATTTGGAGCCTCTCATAGCACTTGCTCTGTAGACCAGGCAATCCACCTGCCTCTACCTGCCAAGTGCTGGGGATTAAAGGTGTGTGCCACCACTGCCCGGCGATAGGTATCTTTAAAAGAGGCATATTATTGATATGAAGCTATTCCTACAAGACACACATATACAGCACCCAGCCCCACACAAACAAAAACAAAAACCACAGTGATTACAATGAGGAAAGAAATGTTGAACAGTACCCTAGTCTAAAGTTACCTGCATCAAACTCAAATTCTGCACCATCAGCACTGGTATCACTTTGAAGACCACCTCCATTATCCAGGCCAAGTCCATCTTCATGCTCCTGGTCCATAGCAGCTGGAGGTTTCAGTGGCTGAGCTGGTCGGTGTAAGCTAACTCCTTTAAAGGCAGGTGTCACCACAATGAACTTCATCCACTGCCTTGCCAAAGCAACTAATCCTTTCTTTAAAGTTACCAAGGCAGGAAGCCCATCACTCTGCAATAACAATGAAAAACTCAGTTAAATCTCAAAATGACCACTTACAGATGAAAAGACTAAATTTAGATTTTAAGCAATCTGTTCAACAATGCCCAGGATTTCAAGTTGACAATAAAACCTTCCACATATACACTGACAATATCTCTCAAGAGTTTACAGACTTTAAAAGTTAGGATCCCAGTGTGGCAATGTTTTTGAAAAGGGGCAGAATCTTTAAAAGGGGATCTAATGGAGATCACTGGGGACAGTGGTCTTAGAACTCATCACAGCAGTACTGGTGACACCTGGTTAGTCTGTATATGAACTGTTATTAAAGAGCAAAGCCATGACCTCACCAGCTTCTGGCTTCCTATCCTGGCATGTGATCAATCTCTCTCTCTCTCCCTCCCTCCCTTCCCCCACCCTCTATCTCTTTCTGTCTCTCATGTGCACACCATGAAGCCACTGCCAAGGGATTCTCATCCTTACCAGAGCCACACTGATGTCAGTGCTATGCTCTGGGAACTCGGGAACTAAAGAAACATCCTTTGTTCCTAAATTACTAGCCTCAGGTATTTGATTATAGTAATAGAAAATAGACTGATATAGAACCCAGACTCTAAATATAGCATTTCATAATTGTGTCATAAAGCACCATGGCTGCTTCTGGTGAACATGACACTAAATAAACACTGTGTACAAAGTGTTTTTTGTTGTTGTTGTTGTTTTTTTTTTAAAGACTCATTTAATAGACTATACTTTTTTGGCCCAAATGAAAATTCAAAATTTCTTTTGAGCTATTTAGATGATTTATTAATCTGAGAAGGAATAAAATTATTCACTGCAAAGATTAGCAATCTATCATGTATCTCTACTTTTAAATGTTAAAATGAATTGCTGCAAATTACGTGCTGGGTATAAATGGATTTGTAACTATCTTGAAAGTTAACAATGAAGATGATTACAAGAAAAAAAAACTTTGGTTACTTTCCTATTTTAGCTGTAGCAGAAAAAGAAAACTGTAAATTTTCCTCAACTCTTCTGCAATTCCTCACACTAACATAAATGGCCTCTTTGGCCAAAGAACTCTATTAATAATTGGGAGGGAAGGCACACTCACTTGCTGAGGAACACCAGGCCTTTTCTTTCCTGCCTAGACACAGAGCCATCTGAACCTCTTCCTTTCACATCTTGTAGAACACTCCCTCAGGGCTAGTGCCTCAAGTCTCTCTGTTCTACCTTCTCTGACCAAAACTAGAATAGACATGTCAGGATAAAACTATACAACTTACTCTTCAATTCCCAGAAAGTAGAAAGTGCTATTTCAGTCTTAGGTATAAACATATTTTTAAAACTAATCACATATCATAGATTCTTTTCTTGTCTGGCCATTAATAGTACTGATTCATAGATGCCTAATTTGGTTAAATATTGTTGTATATGCTCTACTACCCAGAAGCCTGGAGAAGACAAACAATGTTCCTGAACTTCTAAAATCTCAATCACAATGTGGTATTTGCTATTCTAGGGGCAGGGATGCATTGTACACTTACATATTCTCCCTCTATGATTAATCACTCTTTATTTTATTAAGTCATTATGACGTTAGGGATTATTTTCTGGCTTGAAATTTATGCTTTTGGCTTCTAGAATACAACTGTCTCAGTTATATCCCTCTACTTCCCTTCTTAGCACTCAGTCTTGCTTTATACAACCACTCTAAACTTGAAGTTTGGTATCTTTTCAGAATTCTATCTTTGACCATTTCTCATTTAACCTGTCATGGTGAAAAATCTTATCCATGTTGACAGTTTCTACTAACACCTATCTATTAACCTGTTATTTCTAATCAAATTTCTCAACCTGTCCATCAGTACTACTGCTACAGATAGCAGCTTCCTTGAAGTTAATACTTACCAATCAGGTGTGGTGATGCATGCCTTTAATCCCAGTACCCCAGCACTCAGGAGGCAGAGACTGGCGGATCTCTGTGAATTTGAGGCAAGCCTAGTCTATAAAAGCAAGTTCCAGGAGCTACACAAAGAAACCTTGTCTCCAAAAACAACAACAAAAATCTAGTACTAACCATTGTGGCATCATCAATGATGGAGTAATTTGCTTGGTGGAGGTAGTGGTGTAGAATATTACATAGTAAACACGAAGGATTTTCTTGGAGAAAGCGAGCAACTTTTGTAAGTCTATTGTATTTACTTCTGAGAGGAAAATGTACACTTTTATTCTGAAAGCCGAATAAGAACAAAAGACTTAGAATTATATATGTAAGAGATCCTATAATCAAAGATATCTAGTAATTAAGAACCTGTAGATTTGGTATTGTCTGATAACTATTATAGCAGTGAATCATTTTCAGTAACCAAGCATGTCTGATACCTTTTATGATTAAAAGACACACCTCTAATGCTTCTGTCATTATGCATCCCATAACAGCACAAATTCTCAAGGTTCCCTCAGTCTCTAATTTGTTTAAAGATGACTTGAGTTGATCAATGGGAACCAGCCATGCACCAACAGCTGGAGTTGCAGTGCTTAAAAGATTCAGCTGCCTTTTAAAATAAAGGAAAAAAAATCATAAGATCAAGCTTTGTATTTCAAGCAATCTCCTATATACATAGCATTTACTATTATTTTACTCAGGCAATATTTTTCTTTTTGGCAACTAACAAATTATGAACATATATATTATAAGAAATGGATACTTGGAAAGAAAAAAGGGGCAAACATGTCTGAAATGAAGAATAAAACCAAAGTTTTAAGACAGCACACAAGTAAATACAGCTAAAATAATAGTAAAGAAATTGGACTAAGTAGAGAATATATAATGTCTACAGAAAGTATCCAATGAGAAAGAAAAGAAGAATAGCCACCTTGGCACTCACAGAGTACTAGATATGTCAGAAAAATATTTCAGTAAGTACATGAAACAGAAAAGTATGCTGTCTGAGACAATCTGTTAATGGACAAAACTATATTTTGAAATTTTTTACCTAGAAAATGCATGCGTAGGAGATCTCACATTGGTAGGAGCTGCAAAACTAAACCAAATTTCTTTAATGGTCAACTTCATGCTACATGAATCTGGAGGTGGTGGCATTAGAGGTAGATCTTTTTTCAAATCATCAGATTCAACTCCTTCATCCTATATTAAAAAAAAATCCAACAACTTAATATTTTATTGATTCTTCAGATCACAGGCTTACTGGCACTTTAAGCACAAAACCTTTTCATCTACCAGGATTAACAGACTGTGGCTATTGCTCAAAGTAACCTTCTGCTTGCAATCTAAACCCAGGTCATCCAACAGGTTTGGCAAAAAGGCAGCAAATGTCTTTGCTTGCTGAGCCATCTTACCAGACCCCATATACTTTTTCTTTGAGAAAGAAATCTAAACCTGTAGTCCTAAATATACAGGAAGCTAAGAAAAGAGGATCTTTTAAAAGCCCAGGAAGTTAGTACTAGTCTAGACAACATGCAAGGCTGTCTCTGAAAACCAAAACAGTAACAACAAAAAGAAACCTCTATGGCTGGGGGAGGAAGCTAAGTGGTAAGGCTAGCATTTGGAAAGCATGTTACAAGGTCTTAAGTTTAATTCTCAGCATCACAAAACATAGTAAACTTGACAGGTTGATTTCTCAAGGAACTATGAACCAGTCAATTGGGTTATAAACACAGAACTTGACATTTGAAAAAAGGAGGGAGACTTATGCATTATTATTGCAGCAATGTGCATGGTCAAGCAAATGATTGTAGACTGAATTGTTTCTGGAGCTATGGCATAGTTCAAAGTCATGCCTAAATGTCGTGACATGTTCAGGACTTCTGTTAAAGAAGCATGGGAAAGTATTACTACATAATAGAACTAGCAGTTAAGTCAGGGATTAGACAAATGCAAGAGGAAATTAGTGCCATGAATACAACTTCCAGTGAACACCCACACTTGAGGAGAAACAATTCCATAAGAAAACAGAAAAAGCGAACACAGGACTTGGATAAATTATTAGAAATTCCAAGGAGCACAGGATCTAGGAGAAAAGCCCTTAAAATTCTGTAAAGTGAGGCTGGAGAGGACTCAGCAGTTAAAAGCACCAGCTGGAGGTGGGCTCTATTTCCAGTTCCCACAAGGTGGCTCACAACTGTCCTCATTCCAGTTTCCAGGGATCCATCACACTCTTCTGGTCTTAGTGTGCACCAGGCATACACATGGTGCACAGATACAGTACAGGCAAAACACTCTTCCACATAAATAAAAATAAATAAATCTTTAAAAAAATATTCTGTAAAGGTTTTCAATAGGCAAGAGGGGAAAAACACTCAAAAGGAACTCTTGTTCAGTATACAGCCACATGTGTCTTCATTCCCTTCATTAAAATTCTAAGTCAATCCCCTAAACACTTCTAAAGAACTAATAAGGAAACCAGCTAACTTAAAATTTTATTTATTATTATTGTGTAGTGATGTGAACATGAAGTATAAGTAGGAGTGCAAGAGTACCATGGTACAAATATGGAGATCAGAGAACAACTCTGTAGAATCAGTTTTCTCCTGCTACTTTTATGAGGGTTCAGGAGATCAAATTTTGGTTGCCAAGCATGCCACTAGCAATTGGTTCTATATGCTAAACCATCAGGCTGTTCTGGAAATTGAGTAACTCTACAACTATGGACCAAATAAAAATAAATCCCCAGGGGCTGGGGAGATGGCTTGGTGGGTAACAGCATTTACCCAGTAAGCCTGACAACCTAAGTTTGGATCATCAGAGCCCCCCATTAAAACAAACAAACAAACAAACAAGCAAATACCCCACAGGCAGTACCACATATCTGTAATTTCAGTGTGTTCCTACAGGAGATGGGAGATGGTGACAAGAGAATCTCATGGTGCTCCAAGAGCAGCCAACCTGGTTTCCAAAGCATTGAGGAATCCTGTCTCAAGGAAGAAGTAAGGCCTGGCATCCAAAGGTTGTCTCCACATGCAGACTACAGCATGCCTATACCCACATAATCATATCTGTTTCTCATACAGAGAAATAAAAATAAATAATCCTCAGGGAATGGGGTTCAGGAGTGAGTATAACCATGAATAGTAGGTGCCCACATCTATTTCTTAATGAAAGGGCACTTTATTAAGCTTTTTTTGTTTACTCTTTTTACGTGTATATGTGCATACACATTCACTAAATTTTTGCTTATACTAGATATTGAGTAAAGTTTTTCACATACAGTATGTAGAGTCAATGGCATTGACTTTTAGACTTAATGACATTATGTACTATACTACCGCTGGGGAAAAAAAAAAAAAAAACAAGAACTAAAAAAATTGATTGCCCAAGGTCACCAAGCATTTAGTGATCCAACTTCTCCACAATACAGAATTTTAAATATTTTTGCTGTCACCATATCCATTACAATTAAATTCTACTACAATAAAAATACTAAATTGAATATAAGGTATTGCTTAAAGTGGTATCTAAAATAAGCAGATACTGATAAAAATATTTATGTATATAAAATATGATCAATAAAAGTATAAAAATGACTTCTAAAATAATCAAAGCCTAATTAATCAAGCTTACTTTCCTTAAATTCTATATATTCATTTATTTAACAAATGTTTATTAAGTGGATAACATAAGCAGGATATTGTGCTGAATACCATAATGGGCAGGAATATTCATCATAGGTATGTATTCCTATACCTATTCAGGAATTATATTCTAGTCACAGTATATTCAACAAAATGTTATAACTCTCTAAGAGGAAATGACAGGGAGATGTGCTCTAGGAAACTGATTTTGAATTGAGTGTGTAGTTCCTTAATTCCAAACTATTAGTATCATTAGAAATTCACTAACCTGTTCATCTGAGACTGAGTTTCCGTTTATGTCAGATGAAGGACTGGTTCGGTCACATGGAAGGTTATCATCAGACACATCAGTATTGTAGCCACTACCCGTAGGAGAATCAGAAGAATTATTGGATGTCAGCACTCCACCCCTTTCTGTGACACTAGTCTTACCCATAATTCCAAAACTGTTATATAAAACAGCACCAGACTGTCTTCCTCCTATAAAAATGAAGGGAGTATGCTATTAGAAAAAGAGTGGATATGTGTTTTACTGCTGTACTCTGAAATATCTGCATATAACTTTATAAAGGCCACGTTTTTCCTTACTAGCCTTTCTTTGCCCTTATCTAAAAGTTATGTATGACTGACTTTCTAAGTAGAAAGGTGTAGACATACAGATAGCTACTAGTATTTTAAATTATTGAGTCATGTTAAGACTAAACCTGAAAGTCTTATAACAACTAAACTTTCTAACTTAAAAGTATTAATCATAACCACATAAGACTTACCCTCCTCATTTCCTCCCTCCCATCTTATATAAGAAATAAGTACAAATAGGTAGTGTTCACCAAATGAAGAATTTGCATGAAATATTTACTTCTTAAATGGCAAAGATCTTAATTCTGGCAAACATGGGATATTCCAGTGAACTCAGTAATTCCTAAATCCTGCTGTTTTGTGAGGACCCAAGGTTTGGGACAGAGGCACTGTAAAATGAAATACCACTGGTATAGTTGAAATTGATATTCTTGCAGGTTAACACCAGGTACCACTATTTTTGCTGTATTATACTGACTCAGGTTGCTACAAGTAACAACCGTTAAACACATTTCAGCCACATGGGACTGAACTATCCCCACTTAAGCAGAACTCAGGGTTTAAAAAAAAGCTTACCTTTTATAGTTAAATTTTCAAGTCCACATTCAAACATTATCCAGCCCCATTTCTCTTGACTGGGACCTATCCTTGTTACATCTGGGATAGCTTGCTGATCTGTCTCATCTACAAAAGTAAATTCATCCAATTCTTCAAGAGTAAATAAAACTTTGGACTTCTCAAAGGGAATGGCAGTGATGGCACAGGTCCCGATGTCTATTATTGAGACAGCACATTGAACATTTTTTTAAAAGAAAAAAGCCAGATGTTAATATTTGAGAAGACAAATCACTCACAACAGTTGTCCTAAAAAGATATCTTAGTAGTCTACTAAGACAGAAAAATAAATAAAACACTTTAAAAAATGCTATCTACAAAGAAGTAAAGAAAATTCTAGAGTTAACAATGAATTTGAAAGATCAGAGTATTCTGTCAACAAAGGTAATAAATTTCTAAATAATCTAGCTTTGTGGTAAAGTATTTTCATGCTTTCATCATTTACAACAAAATTATATTTATGTGGCCTGAGTAAAAACACTGTTTCTTAGGCAATTATAACTGTTATTAAAAGACTGATTTACACTATATACAATTGCAGTTTTTTAGACATTGCTATTAATTCATATAGATGCAATGCAGTAAAATGTACCTGCATTTCCCCAAATTTCTATGATTATTTAATTCTGTGTATTTCTCTTTAAATCTCTTGAACCTTAAATATGAGCATAAAATGAGAAACAGCCATGTTTAATTTCATGAATAATCTATTCCTGTAGATATGAAGGCATACCCAATGGAAAGCCCAGAGCACCACATTTAGAAACCTACCTCAGCTTGGCAGTGGTGGCACAGGCCTTTAATCCCAGCACTCAGGAGGCAGAGGCAGGTGCATCTCTGTGAGTTCAAGGCCAGCCTGGTCTACAGAGAGAGTGCCAGGACAGGCTTCAAAGCTACACAGATAAACCCTGTAAGGAAATAACAAAACAAACAAACAAACAAACAAACAAACAAAAACCAGAAACCTACCTCACTTCTCTGTAGCTATAAGATGCCAGGAGACTGAGAATCTCAAACACATGTATAAACATTTACATTTGTTCTACATTTTTATGCAAATGTACCTTGGAAATTCATGGGGAGCTTTGCTTGTAATGAACTTTTATTTTGGTGGCGGGTTTCAAATTATATAATGTAATGCTTATGATCTGACATAATACATAAATACAAACTGGTCACCACTGTAATCTACAGACACTTTACAACTCAAACTACTGTGTTTTGCCCCAGTTTTAGGACTATAGTGAAGGAGAATGCTTGTAGATTCAAGATACCTTTATTCAGATAAATACCAGCCAAACACAAGCCAGAGCATGCCCAGGGGCAGCAAGCAGGGAGGCCAGAGAGAAGGGGCAGCCAAAGGGGAAGAGACCATTCCATGTGCTCTCGGTTGCTTAAGAGCCCATGCTGCATCACTCTGACCTCAATTTGACCACGCCTTGACAGGTATAGTCAGGCACACCTGTAGCCAGCCCTTAGGAGGAGTGGTTACGTTGTCTCCCTACATTTCCCCTTTTAGTCTAAAAGAGGATTAAAACTTAATAGTGTAAAATTTCTAAAATTAATAATCAGAAAGGTGAAACACAAGAAGATACAATAATCTGTTATTGCTCATAGAACAGAGAATATATAGGGAGCTTTGTTTAAAAAAGAAAATTGTGAGCATTTTTTAAAAAGAACTAATTGTAATATTAACCTAAATAGATACTTGTTTTTAAAGTTCCTAGTAAACTAAAAGAGAAAAGTAGAACTGTTATATACCATTTAAGTGCATGTGGGTTTTGTTTTGGTTTGGTTTTTGGAACTGCATTTAGTGTTTTTTAGAAACTTGAAAGATCTTAGAAATTAAAAGAAAAAAAAAAAAACAAAAACAAAGGAGATGAAGTAATTCCTAATTTGGGCCCTAAAACTTACTTTCTATTATGCACAGAATATAAGTAAGGAATAGTTAAATTCCTCATTTGTTGAAGTAGCTTTCTCTTCCTTATAATGTCAAGTTGCTGCATAAGCCAAAGGAAAATGTTCTATTTTGGAAAATCTCACATTTACAAATGCCAAAGAAACACACATATTTTGAAGCCTACCTGTAGTATCAAGACCTCTAAGTTGCCCATGGACTCGATGGATATTTAACTTGGCAGCAATTTCTTTGCCTTTCTCTGCTCCAGCATTTGACCTAAGTGATCCAGATGACTGAGGCTGCATCTTGCTGGCATGAACATATCTATCAAAATTTGATGTTTTACTAGGGTCTACATTATTTGAAGTCTCTTCAACCACACCTCTTAATGAAAAGAGAAAAAATATACAATGGGTAACATTTAAATTATGTAATACAATAAAAACATTTAACTAAGTTGTTTAAAAGGAAACACTGTCTAAACTAAAACAATATTATTTACATTACCTAAGTGTTTCTTGAAATAATTATGAACATTTAAGATAATTAAGGCTTTTCACATCCACAAAACAATCATGGCTTAAATTATTAAAATCTTTTTACCTGTTCATACGAACTTGTGTAGCAATTCTGTCAAAACACAAAGCCACCAGGGAAACATGAGTCACACTTCTACTAGGAACTGCAGCTGGAGATTCTTCCACTGAGGCTTGTAACAAACATAAGTTCACCTAACACACAAATGTCACAGATTTCAGAACTGCAAAGTTAAAAAGTGTATTTATATTTAAATCACAAGTACAAATGACAAAAATCTGCTAATAATAGTACAGAGACATATCTAAGGATAATGAAGAAGAAACTTAAAGTCCTCAAAACAGCCATAATTCCTGCCAAGACATGCCCACTAGTGCAATAGTGACAAAGTGTATGGGAGTAATCAACACTTTCAAACTGGATTTAAGGACTGATCAAGACAGAATTCATGCCTGGAATTGTTAACTGGGTGAAGAATCAGAGGCTGGGTAGGTTGTAGAATCTGGGGGAGAACCTACTAATATTGTTCTGCTAAATGGACGCAGTATTAACTTTTTACCTAAATATATCTTTATACTCATTCATTAGTAGATCTCTCAATATACATTAAAGACATTATTTTTCTCTTTTATTAGTTGAGAGTTTTGATCATATTCCTCCCATTCTCCAACTCTTCCCAGATCCATCCTTCCCTACCTACCCAATTTTGTGTCTTTTTTTTTTTTTTTTAATCCTTCAGAATCAATCTGTTGCCCACACTGGAGTGTGGTCAACTACACTTTTAAAGCAAAACACAGAGATGTTTCTTATTGTAGCAGGTGACAATAAAGAAACTCAAAAAACTTGTCAACATGTACAGAATAAGAGTGTCATTCAGAAATAGAACATCTGTATCTCACCCTCATCCCCACGTCTCAGTAATCAATGAGGAAAAATGGAGGAAAGATCTTAAAAGCCAAAGTGGTAGATACTGCTGTGAAGCTATGTTTCTAGATGTGACCAGACACTGCACACAACTAACAAAGGATATGCCTTCAGGAACAAGACTCACATAAGACCAAGCCAACCCTAGCATTTATGATACTTGGCAGGTACTCTGCATACTACTGGAGAAAGGCAATCATCAATATCTCTATGCTATCAATATGTTTTGGCAACCCACAACAATGACATGCTTGCAAGATGAACTGTTGTAATAGTAGCACAAAAGTTATGGGAGCAACTAACCACCTTCTGATTGAACTTGAAGCCCACTCTATGAGATGGAACCCATACCCTATAATGTTAAAGGACCCAAGAATCTGAGACTAGATAAGAACTACTAGATAGACTACTAGATAAGGACTAGTCATGGGACTATGGGAAAAACCTACTACTAAAAAAACATAGCAATTAAATGGCTTCTAACTACAAAGTACTATGACCATAAATTGGAGCTTCAAAAGGAAAAATGACTCCTAATGACATTGCTATACCCATAGATTAAAGCTTCACTTAACCCATCTCAGAGAAGCTTCTTTTTGTAGTTGATGGTGATTGACACAGAAACCTACAACTGCACAATGTGTAAAGAGTCAAGAAACTTTGGAGCACAAGGTCCTAAAGGGGATAGCTTCAATGAACTCTTCCCCTCAAGGATCAACGTTCTATGTGAAAGAGAAGGTGGAAAGATTATATGAGCCAGAGGTGATGGTTAGCTCCAAGAAAACATGGGTCTTCCAGACACAGCAGGACTAATGGAAATATGAACTCACAGTGGCAGTATTTACAAGAAGATCCATATAAGTTAAAGCCAGATGTGATCCTAACACTGAGAGGGAGAAGTGGACATGAGGTCCTACCAGTAAGCAAAAAGCTATCTGCAACTACTACCCACTAGCAGAGGAAAAAATCAGTTTTCTCCAATGGAGTTTCACTGGGTATATTAATCACATTTTAGGTCAGGTCGCACGCCTAGTAGTTGGCCAACACAAAATGAATTCAATGATATATTTAGACTTTCTGTCTCATTTTACTTTGGTTAGGCATTTTTTGACTTCTTAGCCTTTGCTTGTTTACTTTGATTTCCAGTTTGTTTTTGTTTTTTTTTACATTTCTTTTTATATCTTAAAGAGAGAGAGAGAAGAAAAAAAAGCATAAAATTGTGTAGGTAGGGTGGTGGGGAGCAATCAGGGATAAACTTGGGAAGTGAGAAAAAAATGATCAAAATACATGTATGAAAAAGGGTTTTCCAATTAAAAAATAATACTAAGAAACAACAACAAGAAAAATCAAACAAGCCAAAATTCCAGCATAAATAGGGGCTCAACAAAGTCCTAACCCTATCGGAGGGGATCTAGTCAATTGATAGCTGCCATGGGAGAGTCAGATTTCTTCATGAATGTAGCCCCTCATAACCATGCTCATACTGACAGAATTGTTGACTCAGTGAATTTAGAAAACAAGCATACAAATGAAATTGGGAGAGAAAAGAGGTAGTAAGGGATGGGGAGGAGTTAGTTCATAGGGAGGGGGTTGGGGAGGAGTTGATCAAAATGCTTGATATGCATCCATGAAATTCTCAAACAAACAAAAAGCCACAATCAAACTTTTATTGGATGGATGTGAAACATTTTACTAAATATTTACTAATAGTCTGCTATAGTAAGTTATTTGAAATATACTAAATGCATCAAGAGAATGGAATATATCTTTTGATATTGCAAACTGTTTCACTAACATTCCCTTTGGTAAATATAAAAGGTAAAACAAACTAAATATGCTCTCCTGTATCAGGAAAAGCTTAACATTACCTTTGGTATGCTCACATTAGCTTGAAGACCTTTAATTGTCACATTATCTTGCTTTGTTGTGACATTTGTCTGAATTTGTCCCTGGTTAGTTGTTCCTATCACAGAATGCTCAGTTTTTGTTCCTCGAACATCCTGCTTGGGGGACAACTGCAAAGATTAAATGGAATTATTCTCCAGACATTTCATAGGCTCTCCATCATCCACACCACCATGTGTATTCATTGTATTATTACCCCTCCCCCAATCTACATGATATCAACTTGAAATTCAAGCAAAAGATGGCAAACAGATCAGTTTGCCAGTCTGAAAAAGTACAATATACTAAAATAAAATCCACCTACAGAGAAAAAGATGGCAATACAAGTTTATTATTATCATTATTAATTTTAGGCAAACTGAACTCTACAGTCTTAAAGGCTGACTTGGTTCTTGACAACTGGCTCCATTTTGGCTGGGAATAATTCAAATTTCCTTTTTTCAGAATGTTCTACCATAACTACCTGAATGTAGCACATAAAAAGTCAACACAGAATGAGTAGTAACTGGTTCAACAGAAACACTCAGTCTCACTTTCACCTCTACTTTGGTACTAATCTAAATGCGATACAGATAAATTTGAAAATCAAAAGAGAATCATAAAAGGAGCACTAAACTGTGACTGCAAAGCAACTTGTGTCACAGCCAGAATGACAGTAGTAGAGAGGTATCACAGAAAAGGGAGGTTATTCAATTCACTGAGATGAACAAGAATAACATAAAAATAAAAGGAAGTTTAAAAATATGTGCACTTTTGGTTCTTAAAGCACTAAAATATTAATTCTAAAGAATGTTCACCACAGGGATGGAGAAATGCTTGGCATTTAAGAACATATACTGCTCTTTCTGAATATCATAAATTTAAAATAAAATTAATCTTAAACTTGTTTTCATCACTTAAGGACAACACTTGTTAGAAAAGGCTTGGAACTAAGCTACTTTCAAAATAAAAAATAGTTATAATTTTTAAGTACTACTTCTTAATCCACAGTAGTTATTTGTGCTAGATTTCAATTTAACTTACTGATAAAATTTTATACATTCAAAATTTTCAAGTTTGGATATTCTAACACATGGTGAATACCCAACTTGCTATGCCCATTAAATCAAAAACATCTTACATTTTCTGAGAAGGTAGTCTTGCTATTTTGGACAGCTTCTCTAAGGACTTTAGTGTGAAGATCATCTACAATTGCAGCTGGGTGCCGGGTACTAGCACAGTGAACCATAGCTTCAATATATCTGATGAACGAGAAAAGAAAATGAAAACTTAAAATTTTATTTAATACTATGAGTTATTTTACCAAACAATCAATGAAACTTACCACCATCTGAATATTTACAGTTCAATAGTGAAATGCAAAATCCCAAATTACATCTTTAGAAATTCTACAGGAAAAACATTACTGAAATTTCAGAGCTACCATGACCCCCAAAACCCTGAGACTGGGCAGGAACATTTGCCCCCACCACAAACAAATAATGGTTAACATTTTCTACAGAATTCCACCTTACACTGATATCTGAAACTTCATTTTTTAACTTTTAGCTGATATATAAAAACACTAGAATTTTACATACTAACTAGGTTTCATGTGGATGTTGTATCATTTAAGATGAAAACTTAAAAAATTCTTCTGTGTGCATCAGCTTCTAACCAATCAATCAACATTCCTCTGCCTCTTCTCTCAATGACTCTTCATGGACTCATCATCACTATTCTACCATTAAAATTCTGAGACCAAACTGTTCCAGATTCCACATGAAGTGATTCATGTACTGCCTGTCTGTGCCTGGCTTATTTGACTTAATCTACTGACCTTCAGTTCCACCCATATTGTCACAAATCACAGGATTTAATTGTCTTGTGGCTAAACAGTATTCCACTGCATAAATATATTAAGTTTTGTCAGTTGGTGGACATGGGTCATTTCCATTTCTTAGTCACTGTAAACAGTACTGGTACACAAGGAAGGAAGCTATTTCTTCAACATACTATTTTTATTTCCTTTGCATATATACCCACTAATAGGATTGCTGAATCATGGTGGTATTGTCTTTTGCTTTGTGAAGAATGTCAATACAGGGTTGTATTAACTTACATTCCCATAAACAATGTACAACAGTCCCTTTTCCTTTTTATAATGGTCATTGTTGCTGGGGTGAGGTAGCATCTCACTATAGTTTTAGTTGGCATTTCCCCAGTGATTAGCAATTATTTCATATACCTGTTGGCATTTGTGCATCAAGGCTGAGAAATGTCGAATTAGGTCTACTGCCTATTTTTACATGGATTGTTTATTTGCTAATAGATTTTCGGCATTCCTAATATATTCTAAATATCTATCCCTTGTCAAATGTTTGATTTATAAATATTTCCTCTCAACCTATGAGCTATCTATCTCTTGGTTCGCTAAAACTTTTAATTTATTATAATACCATTTATCTATTTTAGTTATTTTTTGCTGCTATGTTTTAATACTTCCACCCCACAAAAAAATGAATGAAATTAAGACATTTTAATGTCTTAAAGAGTCTCCACTGGTGGTGGGAGGGGGGTAATTTAACATTGCAGGTATTCTACTTAAGTTGATAATACATTCTGAGTTGACATTTTTGTCTTCTGAGACAGGGTCTTGCTTTGTAGCTACCCAAATTGGCACTAACCTCATGATTCTCCTTCAGCCTCCCAAGAGCTAGGCATAAAGACATGTGCTACCATACCTGGCTTGTTTTAAAAACTTGAGTTGTTTTTAAACCAGTTGGTCTTTTAGAATCTCCTAAAGTCAACTTCCATATCCTTCCTAAATATGGCTCCTTACAAGAATCTTGACACTTTATCAGAGAAAGATATGTACCCTTCCCATGGATTATTTTCAAGAAAACTGGTCCTCATTGAGTCTTTCCTCTTCTGAACTTCTTCATTTTCTACACATTATGCATTACATTTTGCTTCATTTTGGCTTTTACTTGTATCAATTTTATCTCCTTTAATACATACACCTTACAGGACAGAATAACTATTATTTTCCCTTTATCTCTTCAATTAACTAGAAAGAATATGAAATAATTACTTCCCAAGAATTTGATCATATAATGCTTGTTATTCTAAATGTAAAAGACAAAATATATTATAACTATTAAAATATTATAATATATTTAGTTTGAAAAGAAACATGACTTCTTTAAAATCTATTTCTATTTTTACCCAAAACAGCTAGTTAATACACTCTTAAATGAACACTCTATCACATTTACTTATGTCATGTAAAGCAATCTCTTTATAAAGCAGTAGCTATATTTTTAGACAAAGTTAATACCTGTCTAAGGCTTCAGCCACCAGTGGAGTTAGAACAACATCAACAGTTCCTTTTACTTCAACAATGGCTGTTGTCTTGGTCTGAGCAACAGGCTGGTCCAAGGTCCACTCCTCTGTTAATGTTTCATCATCTGTATTATCAACAATTTTCTTGTCTAGTGGAGTGTATGGTGTGCTATATAATTTAAGCAGAAAACATATATTTAAAAGAATATAAACAAGAATAGAAAGTTTGAGCTTCCTTAAAGTAAGTAAAAACTTATATTTAGTTCAGTGAAAAATCTCACAAAGACTAATATTTCAAGTCTAAACACTTTTCAAAACCATGCCAAATGAGGTACTAAACTGAAAATTGGTCAAAGATGCCAATTATATCACAACAAAAATATTTTTCATATATTCATTTACTTGATAGGCTTGTCCTAAAATGTTTAAACACAAAAATTTAACTGGGGTAATTTATTCTTAAAATAGGGCCTAAAATCAAGTACAAAATGGTTATTACTCAGAATAAACTCTATTAATCTCATAATCAAGAAGACTATGACTCTAAACTTTTAAAATGCAATTTTAAGGCACCTCTAGTCCTAGCTGCTTGGAAGACTAAGGCAGTCTAATTCTTTTAGCCCCAGAATCTATATCTATGGTCAATCTGTGCAACACAGTAAGACCCTATGTCTAAAAAATAAAAAAAAATAAAAAAAATGTAAATTCTTACTTTGAACTTGATCCTGAAAGTTGCATCCCTCTGTCTAGCAAAGAATTAGCAGTGAGTCCCTGTTTGATGACCTAGAATAGGACAAAATGTTGTTTATAGCCTAAAATTTTAATTATTTCTTATTGTTATGATAAACAATATTTGTGAGTACCCAAAGTAACCCTGTTATTATAATCTTATTATATTCAATATAAATATTTAACAGAAAATATTCAATGGATAACTTTGTGCTTTATTCAAATAAGTGAGAGAGCTATGTGGGTGGAATGAGAAGACATGACTGAAACAGGAATTTCAAATGTTGTTACTCTGTGAATTCTTTTTTACACTGAGTTAGTTCTTCCTGAAGCTGATTTTAGTCTCCTCCTAGTATAACCACAAGACACGAAGAAATATCAACTACATACACGAAAGCCTAGAGGATCATTCATTACCTTTGCCTATAATCCAGAGGCCCTAGGTCTGATTCTCATCCTCAATGAGTCCTCCTTCTTCAATTTTCAGCTAAAATACTATGCCCTGGGCTGGGGAATGTGGTTTAGTGGGTAAAGTGATTGTTTAAATATGATGACCTGAGTTTGTATCCCCAGCACCCATGTAAAAAGATGGGCATAGAAACATATGGCTATAACTCTAATAATGAATGTAGTGGGAGACACGAAGATCCTGGGAGTTCAATGGCCAACTAGTCTATCCAAAAAAGCCATCTCCAAGTTCAGTGTGACTTCCACCCTCAAAAATAAGATGGAGGGAGAGTAATGCAATACACACATACATACATACACACACCCACACATACATTAGACAAATTCCCAAACATTGTTCAATAGGCCTATAGACTTCATCTACCTTAATCTTTAACATTTTAAACTTTGTCTTATAGTTTATTATTTTAAAGAGAAGAATTTTCATACTGGCTAATGTCACTAAATATATTTTGAAATGTTTTTGGCTTTTGTAACCACATCCACACTAAATTATAATAATTAACTCAATAGTTGAACTGAATATACAGAAAGCAGTTATAAACCAAAATAATTCCAAAATCTTATTTTTTAAATATCTTTTTATTTTTAATTATGTGTATAGCTGTGACTGTGTGTATGTGTACATGAGTACAGGTAATTGTGGAGGCCAAAAGATACCTAGATCCCCAAGCGCTGGAATTACAGGTGGTTGTAAGCCAACCAAGGGTGCTGAAAACAGAACAACAGTCCTCTAAAAGACATTATATGCTCTTAACAACTAAGCCATCTCTCTAGCCTCCAAAACGTTATTTTTTAAGAAACAGGAAATATGAGCTCACAAAGGAGATTTGAAACTAATCTTAGTAGTACTGGAAATATAGATTATGCTACATGTTAATTTACTACATTAATACAATGAAACCTTAAGCCATCTTCAATTCAATTTGCTTAAATTCATAATACTCAAGAATAACCCTGTAACCTAATTGCTGTTCATATACAACAGAAAGTATGTATTTCAGAAAAATAGCTAAAACGACTCAGTAGTTCTAAAAACAATTTAAAAATTGTTTTACTATATAAGTATGTTAATGGAAAAAAAATGATTTGATTTATACCTTAAATGTTGGTACAGAAAGTTGTTCAAATGATGATGAGCTTTCTTCACTGGTTGGAGTATCTAAGTCAAGAGGGCGATGCAATGAGGATTTGGAGGTTCTTTTGTTGGTAGGATGTTTAACTGACCAGTTAATTACCTGAAACTGAGTAAGGTAAGTCTGATAGCAACTCATCACAGGTTGCTGAGAAGTGATCTGCTCAATCTCTCTTGTTTTCTCACCTTCCACAATGTATAAATGTTCTATGACTTCATCTTCACCACCTAATGCAGAAACAAAGGAAGCTTGGGAAGGATGAGTTTTGAACGGAAGAGTTCGGGGATCTGTAATGCTTTCTCCATGTACAGTAAGGGGTCCTTCTACACTGTGATATATGGAACCCCTGCTGTAGTCAATCTGTTGCATCTGCTTTTTCTTCTTTTTTCTACCAGGATAAGTTCCAGGGCCTTCATCACTGCTAATCGGCTCAAATTCTTCAGCTGCAGAAAAGTAGGCTTCACTATCAGCCATTGACATACTAGAATCCATTGACCGATACTGATGGAATGAATTAGAGTCAGCTGATGGTGTGTATGGGAATGAACCAAAACTTCTCCTCTGTTTTGGTGAGTCTAGTACATTCTCATCACTTCGAGAGACATCACTACTAAACTGGACTCCAACAGTAACAGGCTGTTTGTCTCCATAAAAAGCAGCAGTGAGACTCTTAGTACTACCAAGTCGGGTGGAACAAACAGAGGCTTGTCGCTTCAAAGGAGATCTGAGCGGAGACTGTCCTACTGACTTGTCTTGGGTGTTAGGAGACACAGGGCTGGTTCCTGAAATTTCTGTAGGAACACTAAAACAGAGAGGAAAATTATTTCTATTTTCAGCACATCACATAATTTAAAGTATTTATAAAATCATTTTAATAATTTTGATCTTTTTACAAATAAGAGAAAATCTAGAATTTTACAACATAATATTGATTCAAAATAGCAAAACATTACAACATGAATTCATATTCCCCATAAAGCTAATAAAAATAACCTCAAAACAGAAACAAACATCTTAAATATCATAAAAATTCAATGAAATCCAGAACACTAGCACATTTAGGGTTTGTTTTCTTTCCACATCTCTTAAAAGCTCATCCAGCAATATATTATGGTGTGTGATTAAGGACAACGGAAAGGCTGTGGGCTAGAGAGATGACTCAGGGGCTAAAAGTGCTTATTGCTCTTGCAGAGAACCCAGCACCCACTTGGCAACTAACAACTGCCTATAACTCAAGTTTCAGAGGACATAGCACCCTTTTCTGGACTCCAGGAGCTACTACACAGATGTGGTACACACAAACTCACACAGGCAAACATAAATACATACATACATACATACATACATACATACCACACACACACACACACACACACACACACACACACACCTGCCCACTCTATCAGCTGTTCCTCTACAGCAGTGGTTCTCAACCTGTGAGTCATGACCCTTTAGAAAAGCTCCATCTCAAAAAATATTTATATTATGATTCATAACCATAGCAAAACTATAGTTATGAAGTAGAAATGAAAAATATTTTATGGTTGAGGTTTACAACACATGAGGAACTGTATTAAAGGGTCACAGCATTAGAAATGTTGAGAACTACTGCTCTAAAGAACTGTGGCTAAAACAATCATTTCAATGACACTGAATTGAAGGTCTCCATGAAGTATCCAAACAAAAATATCAAGGTACCTAGTCTGGAGGGACAAAGGTTTTGACTGTAGTTTTTACATTTGAAAGATGTTAGCTACAGTCATAATTAAGCCAAACAGCTACTGAGACTGGCTAGAGAAATTGCCTAGAATGAATGGAGAAAGGATCAGAACATAATTCAGAGGAATGCCACCACTCCACAAATGTCAGGCTGTGGGAATAAGAAGAATGGGAAGAAAAGCAAAATGGAGTGCCTAGTAATGGAGACAGAAGAAGGTGGAAGCAAACTCTGAAAGGTGTATTAAAGGGTCGCACCTTGTCAAGCAAGGGTAATTCAAAAGAAGGAAGCATTCAACTATTAATATGCTAAGAAGACCAAAAAATGTTCAACGAAGTCAAAGGCAGTACATGAAAAATAACAAAAATTCACCAAGTAGCCGGGTGGTGGTGGCGCACACCTTTAATCCCAGCACTTGGGAGGTGGAGGAAGGCAGATCTCTGTGAGTTCGAGACCAGCCTGGTCTACAAGAGGTAGTTCCAGGACAGGCTCCAAAGCCACAGAGAAACCCTGTCTCCAAAAACCAAAAAAAAAAAAAAAAAAAAAAAAAAAAAGTCACCAAGTAGTAGGATAAGAAATATTTCTATTATAAATACAACTTTGTATTTTCTATCTGTGCAAAGAGTATATTAATTTTATTTGGAAAAACTAATTGATACTATATATATGTCCAGGTTCAAGGAATAAAATCTAAAATGAGGGAGTGTAGAGGAAAGAAGTTTCTTGTGCTATTATTTTAAGTAATTATATTCCAGTTACCACCAAGTTTCTAAGTCTAACAGAATACTGACCTTGCTTGACCATCATCTCTTTTGGTACCATGTAAGAAATCTTTCTGAACCAAGTGGTCATCAGCAACAGAAGAGGGGCTTTCCTTCTCACCAGCCAGCAATGGCTGTGCAGCACTGGAGCTGCTATTCTCTTCTGAGGAAGAGGATGAACTGTGAGACCGCAAGGGCACCTGAAGACTAAGGTGCTGAGTTTTTCTCTCTACTTCTATTCCCACTGATTTGTTTTCCCATTCTTTCCTCTTCATACCATTCATATTACCTAAACAAATAAAATGTGGGTTAAGTTACTGTAAACATTTTTGAAGGAATATATGAAAAATGTGGCAATTTAATATAATTACATTTTAAAGTATTGTCCTTTTTAAAAAGTATAAGTATTTAACTTCACATAGTAACATGTTACACACTACAAAAAGTTGTCTAAAAAATTCCAGGTCCACAGTCTATAATATGTAAATTTTTGCCTTTTCTTCTTTAATTTTTCATTAAAAGATTTGGAAGACTAAGGGTAAATCGGTAGTAGAAAATGTGCACAGGATATGGAAAGCAGCAGTTGGATCCCCAGCCCGTATGTGCATGTGTGCACACTTATGCACACAATTCACACTCAACAGAAAACTTCAATGTAAGAGCATCATGTATTTCACTTAAATTCACTTGTTTTAAACATTTTCCATATTTACTGTAAAAGTTGAATAGAAGCAGGAATTGTATCATCTTCTATTTACTAATGTGTTTCCATGTCTAAAACAACCTTAAACACAAAGCAATAAATATATGCATAAATAATGAATTCACAGCTAGAGTGCATTAGCCCTATGTCAAAGATTCCTAAGAGCCCTTTAATGTGCTACAAAAATGAAGGAGCAGGCACAAAGAGAAAAAAGGATAGCTGTTTAGCTGCCTAGAACCCACATAGCATAAAATTTGCTCAATTTCCCTTCTCTTCTAGCCATCCCTGAACTGCTCTAGAAAAGGGATCCCTGCTGGTAAGCAGAAAACACACTCTCTAAAGAGAATGCAGTTCCAGGTGAAATTCAAGGAGGGCAAAGACAGTACAAAGTAATACAGACACTATGGAAATCAGTATGACAGTACCTCAGAAAATCAGGAATTGATCAACTTCAAGACCCAACTAACTCCTGGGCATATACTCAAATGATACTCCATCCTACCACAAGAACACTCGTTCAACCATGCGGAGCTTTATTCATAATAGCCAGAAACTGGAAACAACCTAGATGTCCCTCAACCAAAGAACGAAAAAAGGAAATGTTGTACATTTACTCAATGGAGTATTACCCAGCTACTAAAAACTATAGCATCATGAAATTTGCAGGCAAATGGAAGGACCTAGAAAAGATCATCCAGATGAGTGAGGTAGCCCAGACCCTAAATGACAAACATGGTATGTACTCACTTATAAGTGGACATTAGTTGGTAAGTAATGGAAATCACACTACAACCCAGAAAGGCTAAGTAACAAGGAGGGCTCAAGATGGGAGACACGGATCTCCCCGGGAAGGGGAAATAGATTTTGTGAGTGGACTGAATACAGGTGGGGATGGGAACAGGAGGGATCAAGAGAAGGAGGGAGAGATGGAGGGAGAGCATACTCAGAGAGATGACTGGAATTGGAGTATTCGGGGGATGATGTAGAAACCTAGTTCGATGGAAACTTCCAGGAATCTAGGAGAGTGACCCTAGTGAAGTTTCCTAGTAATGTAAGAATTGAAGCCTGAACTGGCCATCACCTATAACCAGGCAAGGCTCCTAGCTGTAGGAATAGGACATCAACCCAGCCACAAAAATTTCAATCTACAATCTTTCCTGCCTGCAAGACTTCTGGAGCAATAGGGTATAGAATTTGTGGCAGTAGCCAACCCATGACTGATGCAACTTGTGGCACACACCATAAGAGGAAGCCCACACCTGCAAAGATGGCTAGGCACCAGAGGCAGGACAGCCTAGAGTCGCAGGATATAACCAAATATGAATGGAGAAAAAAAAAAATCAATGAATTACTAATGATAGTCTGCTATACTCATAGGTTGGTGCCTAACCCAACTGTCATCAGAGAGGAGTCATCCAGCAACTGATGGGAGCAGATACGGAGATCCATAGCCAAACATTAAGCTGGGCCGGGGAAAGCCGAAGAAGAGGAGGAGGAAGGATTGTAAGAACCAGAGGGGTTGAGGACACTAAGAAAACATAAGCAACTGAATCAACTAAGCAGGGCTCATAGGGGCTGACAAATACTAAAGCAAAAAAATTATGTGGGTCTGAGCTAGGTACTCTGCATATATGTTATGATTGCATAGCTTGGTGTTCTTGTGGGATCTAACAATGAGGGGGGGGGAGGGTCTCTGAATCTATTGCATGAGCTTGGGAACCTCTGCCTCCTATGGCCTTGTCCAGCCATAATATGAGGGTTTGTGTCCAGTCTTACTGTATCTTGCTAGTCCATGTTCAGAGAGGATATCCCGGGGAGGGCTGCTCTGTTTTTTTTTTTTTTTTTTTTTTTTTTTTTTGTGAAATAGAGGAGGAGTTGATCTGGGAGAAGGGAGGTGTGGGGAGGGACTGGAAAAAGTGGAGGCAGGAGAAACTGCAGTCAGGCTGTAATGTAGAAAAAAGAATAAAAGTTTAAAAAAGATTTATGATTTAATAAAGCACAATAGAACATTGAAAGTCAAAAGAAAAACAAGTTTGATTAACTTCCATATAACAGGCACTAAATGAATCCTTAATTCTACCAGTACAAACTTTTTATTCCATCCTGACACTACACGTCTACAATTAACTCCAGGAAGACTCAACAGTAAGAAACCATATACTTTTGACACTAATTGAGATCTCCTTTACAGATGAATCCTGGGTAATTTAGTATCTATAACCTGCTCTCAAGAATCCCAAAGGAGATTAAATGCTGGAAAATTATAATTAACATTATTCTTGATCTATTTACATTAGAAATTACTATCTTTCCCCCTTTGCACCAGGTACAAATTTTTCATACATATTCTTCCCTTAGTTTGTGATGGTTAGGTTTTAATCTGCAAGTCAGAAAATCAAGCAGTCTTCTTTATTAGTGCCAACTTTAAGATAGTAGAAAGAATATCAAAGCGTCTTTAGTGACCTGGATTATAACTTCTACTCAACCACACACCTGGCTGTATGACTTAGTACAGCTTAGTCTCAAAAATCCCTTCATTTTCCACCCTGTAAAGCAGGCATAAACCAGGCATGGTGGCAAAAAAAGAAAAAAAAGAAAAAGAAAAAAAGCCTATAACCCTAGAGGCAGGGGAACTGTGATTTTGAGGCTAACTACATAACAAGAAAATGTTTCAAAAATGCTAAATGAGAAACAGGTATAATATCTACCTCATATGATAGCTTCAGGAAGACATGAGAAGAATGTCAAGGTTAACATTTTGAAATAAACATTATATAACTAGAAGGTTACAAGAAAACAGCCATGTGTCCATTTTATTTTTTAAATCTTAAGATTATTTGTAGGTTTTATATGGTAGTAACATTCCTGAAATAAAATGTCCCTAAATAACAAGTATACATGTTTACATTACCATTAAATAAGAATCTAGCATGACAGCCCAGCTGCTTCCTTCAAAAGCTTCTGTGTATAGAAAACCAATCTGATGAAAACTCTTAAAACTACTTTTATTTTAAAATTATACCAAAAGAAACTAAATCATTTTAAAGTAGCCTAAGGAGAAAGTACTCAAGATTTTTTTAATATTTCATATCTATGTCACGTGGCAACTTTAAGCTATAAACATTAAACTTAACTGTAGAAATGTAGAACTAAGAACCCTAAAGGAAAACCAATTTCTGAGGTCTTTAGCAAAAAGACAACAGCTAAATCTAAATCTAACATACTCAAAAAGTCACAGTTGTACTGCTCAAGCCAAGCCAGTGTATCTACAACATCATCCCAAATAACGCTCAGAGAAGGTAAGATGTCTTTTCTTGACATGTTCAATTTTATTGGTAAGAAAAATATCTTGGAAAATTACTTTGTAACATGTTACTAGTGATAAGTCATTCTGTAAAAGTAAACTAAAGTGAGCTACAGGGAAATGTTATATATGAGGACATGCTTAGGCTAAGCTTTGCAGGCAAAACTGCCCATTATTGACAGTAGGCAGTCTGAATAAAACATCTAGTTTGACACCATCAAAAAAAAAAAAAAAGAAAGAAATACTACATTTATCTGACTTTAACTTACTTGCAAGATTAATATAGATTATTTTAACCCCTATCTATAACACTACTTAAAAGAATTAATTTTTTTCTTTCAAAATGGCATAGGGACAGGGAGGGGTAAGAGGTTAGTGCCAGACATACAACACATTTTTCTCACCATCTACAGTTTTAGGGATTTCTTTAGTAATGATCCACTCTCCAGGCTGTAGCAAAGACTGGCCATAATACATATCAGATTCTGCACTTGTGCTTGAAAATGCAGAGCTACTGGAAGGTGTCAGCTCTTCAAGTTTGAAGAAATCTAAGCCAGTTACTGTGCCACCAAAAAATCTGCAACCACCAAGACAGCCACACTTGTTTCTACACCTCTTGTTTTTCAAGGTATCTTCTGGCCACAAAAACCACAACCTAAACAGAGCCCAAAATAAAACAAACAAAAGCATCAACCATTTAATATGCAGTGCATATTTTTAATCATTTTATCTTTCAAAACAAAAAACAGCTACACCACACAAGAAAGATGAAAATAAGTAATAATAATAGGCTCTGACAATTGTTTTAAAAGGTATAATCACTCCTTAAAGGCAAATGAAACCAGTTGTAGGTGTTCTTACTCATCCCTGAAGTTTTGAAGGCCTGTCAAGAGTTTTGTGCAGTACATAATGGTATGATGGTTTCTGGGGGTGATGAATTAGAGTCACAGAGAAACCATAATTTAAATTGTATCAATGTTAAAATACATAGTATAGACTTAGATAACATAAAAAAAATAGTGTTATTTAACTACATACAGGACCTCAAATGATGTATTTCCTTATAAGTATCAGGTCTTTATACATTAACCAAGGTACAGGAGCACAATCACATTAAGTATTTTAAATTTTTTTGATCCATCACAACTGTAGAATTTCCTCTAAAATTTTCAAGTAATTTCAGTAGATGCTGATACCACCACTCTGGGCTTTCACTCACCTTTTAGTTCTGGCATCGTGAGTTTCCAAGAAATGTCTTTGTGCCTCGTGTTTAGAATGATGATCAGCAGCTAATGCAATATCAACTGTTATAAGACCTAAGTTGGCTGACCCAGCTTCCAGCCAGTAGGCTCTCCGTAGCACTGCTGGCTGAAGTCCAATTCTGCAGTTATTTAATTGTTCAATATACTGTCTCACTTGAAAGTCCTGAATTGCAGCACTTATTCCTTCCCCAACTGACTGATTGTGGAGGTTACAGTTTGCAACCCGAACTGCACCCATCTAAAATTGAATTAGAAAATGAAACAAAGCTATAATTTCAGTATTTTTAAGTATCTTATCTACAAAACTGGTGACTACTTAAAATAAAGTAAAAGATAGGTGGAAGAAACAAAAGAATAAGGAAGAAAGGGGAAATAAGCAAAGGAAAAGAAAGGAAGGAAATAAGGGTACAATTCAATAATATATGAAAAATAGACATGCAATAAAAAAGCAGGAAGGGTCAGTGAGGTGGCTCAGTGGGTAAGGGAGCTTGCCACCAATCATGAGCACCTGAGTTGGATCCCCACAACCAAATGGTACATGGAAAGAACTAAATCTTACAAGTTGTCTTCTGATTTTCAACACCAGCACCTAGACATTGAGCAGGTATGTAAACCCCAGCACACACACTAAACAAATAAAAATGTATTTGTTTTGTTTTGTTTTGTTTTGAAACTGTTTAAAGCAGGGCTGGCAAGACTGGCAAAGTGGGGTAGGAACACATGCTGGCAGGTCTGGAGTTAGATCAGAAACCACATGGTGAAAGGAAAGAACAACTCCTACTAGTTTTCCTCTGACCTCCACACATAAAGCATTTATATGCCCCACACACATCTAAACAGGTAAGTGATTTATAAAGAGCAGATGCATGTAAAGGAATATAACTACAAACTGATC